>NC_056749.1:404722850-404850350 GCF_019279795.1 Protopterus annectens
AGGTAAAAATGTTAACAAATGGACCTGAACACTAATTCATCCACTGGATGTCTTCAGACAAGTGAGGAGATGTAGATGTTTTGCAAACATCAGAGTCCAGGAACATTACAGAACACCATTTCAAATTTTAATCTGTACAATAGGTTATAAAGGTTCACAGGACAACTACGCAGCAGTTCAGACAGATTTACAATTGTAGTGGCCACCCTAGTGTCAGATTCATAAGACTCCCCACTGGTAAACTACATGGACACACAAAGTGAACACAGAAACAAAGTGGTGTAAAGCCTCTTGCAGACAGTGCACTCATCAGCCCAAAGACAGGCACAAACTCAGTATTCCACACAAATTAATGCATGGAGTATTAAACATTGCACGGAGCATGGGACAGGATTATCACAGCATGCTGCTAGTACCGTTACTGCAGTGCTCCCCTCCCATGTTCCCCAACTGCAGGATTTCTAGCAAACATTCTGCTCATTTTTTATTCCTCTCTCTCCACGGGAAAAATGGGAGAGAGAAGAGACAAACGTTTAAACACAAGTTAAAAAGATGCTACATATTAGGCATGGGGGTGGGTCCGTTTCATCAGTCAAGAAATCCGAACATTAAAAACAGACCAAAGTCTGAAACATGTAAACTGAATACACTGAACCTCACAGTTCAAGTATTCCAGGAATCAGACCTAGACCTCTCCTGAAAAAAGGGATTTCTGAACTTCAGCACTAAAATAGATCAGATTAATCATCTCAGTACTGCAAGTCCAGTGCTGCAGGAAGGGTAGGAGGGCATCTGTCCTCTACCAACCTGAAGCATTAACCAGGAGTTCGAAAGCTTACAAGCAATCTGGCAAGCTGTCAAATGAACAGCTACACACAGAATAAGCTGACATGAAGCAGCCAAGCAACTGACAGGAATCAAGATTTTATGCTACTTATTAGAGAGGTTTCAAGCTTTTTGTTTTTTTTTAAAGAAATATAAACCCTAGTTAAATAGGACTACTACAAAAGTTTCAACCCCTTTCCCACACAATTTTTCTACATTGGGTCAGTGTACCACATTAACTACTGGCACTTCTCTGGATTCAGTGCTACTATTTCTTCAATGCTACTACTTCAACCATCAAGCCTGACTATTCCAAGTTCTCTCATGTAACCCGTCCATGTCTTGGCTGGATGTCCTCACATCCTCTTACCTTCTTCCAGTCCATCTAAAACCTTTACTATGGGTCATATACAAGAAAGCAAAGGTGATCTATTCAGACTGACATTGGGCCTTCGTTGGCTTCAGCTCTAATGTCATTTCATCTGCTCCACAGTAAACATCCTAATTTAGATCTCAGGCACTTCATCTCAATCACCTTAGGGTTCAGCACCTCTACCTTCCCCAGAAAAGTTTCTAGGCTATACAGGATGCAGTGGTTGCAACACTTTCACACACCTTACAGCTGGCCATTCTACTGTCACACGCTACCCCAATCACTGCTAGCTGCCTGCACTACAGTCAATTCTAGCTTTTATCTCCTCAGTCTTCCATTTTCTTCCAACCACTGCTCCCAGATACAAGTTCTTAGCTGGTTCAATTAAAAATTTCACTTGTCAGTTTCCATCTGCTTCTGATTCTTCCACTTGCTACCATGACAAATGTCATGTCTGTACTCCGTCTCGTCCCATGTGCCTTCAGTTTTGCACTCCACTGTATTAGTTTCTGAAGTACCTGTTTATAGGAAGATGTTCAGAGCTACTCAGTCTTAGAAGTATTACAAACTGCCCGTTCCCACCCTGGAGTCAAACTCCCCCACTCAAAGAGGCATAGGGAAGTTAAACTCAAAACATGTCTCATAGGTTCATAGATTAGTACTAAACTGCCCTTGCAAGCCATTTTACGCCTAGACAATTATCCCTTGTGAGATTCAAACCCTGCACCTTGTGTTTGTAAAGCAAACACCTTAACCATTAGGCCACACTCCCAACCAAATTCCTAAATCAAGAATTAGTAACCAGAGTGAGGAGGCTACCAAAGAAATCCTTAAAGAACGCAACTTTAAAGATAAATACGAGGAAAGAGGTTTTCCTGAAAAAAATACACAAGGATGTATGGATGAAGTAATTAAAAGGTAGAAATGGTCTTTATGCCCTTAATATTTTGAATGAAAACAGAGCCCAAGATGGAGGGGATTTCTGTTCTAGGAGAGCACATCTAATCTGAAAAGGTTGGTTTTAGCCTCAGTGTGGATAGGGGTAATGTTAAGAAGCTGATAAAAGTTGGGATATTCTGACTACCAAAATCCACAGGTAAAGGTCACTGTGGGGGATGCACCAACTTTAAGAAAAAATTCAATATTAAAAGATATCGTGGAATACCTGTGTGCAAGTACCAGGAATCCTAAAATGTTATTACAGGGAACTCATAAATGCAGTTTACCATACATTTTAATCGCTAATGCACTTTCATTTAATTGTCCAGCTACATAAAGGACATACGAGGCACCATGATACTTTAACCGCAAGTCTGCACGTTACATTTTATGATGCTTCTTTGTATTTTGTGAAATGTTTTACCACAAGGTAAGAGAGCACTTAAAATGTTTACATGCATGATTATGCAATACCAATAAAAAAAAAAAAAAAAAAAAGAAGGAAATATATCGTATAGGCATTCAACTTGACAGATTAAAAAAAATTTATTACATCTTGCAGTGTGTCATCTGATTTGAAATAACTGGATATGGAAAGTAAATTAATACTAGATATTACTGCAGGTATTACTTAAAATTAATCCCTGAAAAGATGTCGCATTCATTTTTAGCAAGAAAAGAATTAAACAATGAATCACTGGCTAATTTTGTTGCTGGTTTTAGAGGTTAAAAGTGGTTAACTATTAAGTCAGTCCAGGGTCGGCCTTAGGTCAACTGGTGCTCTAGGCAAAAGGGCTCCACAGCGCCCCCACCACACTGGTGCCCCCATCCTGGTTTATTTGTACCATCCAGATTATTGGAAAAGTGCCCCTGCTAGAGTGGTACCCTAGGCAGCCGCCAAGTTGGCCTATGCCTACAGCCGGCTAGGAGTCTCTAAAAAGAGGTCTCCTTGGAAGATGAACGCGCTTACACTGTTGGATTTTATTTTGTATGAAATAGGTTACATCCAGTAGTTGACCAGTGCTTTTGGCCTTTTTGTTTCGTTTGTTTTTATGAAGCAAGTACATCACAGCTGGTACTTCAAGCTGCTGAAGTGGGTGAGCAAGGTTGTAGAAGCTGCTCATGCAGAACACACCAAGTTTATGAATCTCCATAAAGATTTTGCTAACCAGTTAAGCAAAGCTTACACACCCTGCCTTCTCTATGCTTTAATCAGGCAATCAAAGATGTTTAACAGGAACGCAAGCCTATTGCTGTAGTAATTCAACTGCCCAAAGACACTCAGACATTTTCCTTTCAATTAGAATAGCTGAAGAAAAATATACACAACAGCTATGGTTAAAGCTGGCTGTGGTGGGCAATTCAGACAAAAGAAGTGTCAATAAGGACTTTTTTTTTTTTAAATGGGTGACCAGGTAAGTGGGACACATTAGATGGGTATGACGTTCAGAAATTTTCTTGGACCAACAAATTACACATCCATAAGTGGAAAGTGGTCTGAAAGTCACTAATGTTCTTAACATATGTCACAGGCTAAAAGGTGTCCTTGGCAAAGGCACAGTCTTGAGTTGCGGTATGCTTGCCATCCAAACCCTCATGAAAGTTTGAGAGAACTGATACACAGCCAAGATTTGTCTGGTAACTCCTCTTCATGAGTCAGGCCAGTATCAAGAAAAAGAAGCCTTCTCATGTGACTTAAACATGAAAAGTACCCCCCCCCCCATCCAAATACATCTAAAAAGTATTAAGGACGACGCTGTTCAAGAGACCTCAAAAACACCTAAAGCAACCATAATAGTTACACTGTGAGCAGCAGACTGAAAAACATGGAATGGGGACAACCTAAGAAGTCTAAAGGCGGTCTTACAGAAGTGTGTATGTTAACAGCAAGATTGGGAAATACCAAGCTGCAGCCAAGGGAATCAGCCAAGGTCCCAGTCTGATGAAAACAAAAGCTTAACAGACATCCTCGGAACAGAGTTAGGACACAACATCTAAGGAAGTGGACAAACTAAAAAGTCATCACCTGACAATACAGGAGCACATCATCACTGAAGCCCCATCTCTAACCACAACGCAACTGATTCTGCTGTTGAAAGGCTACTTGTGGGCAGGAGGAGTCACTGAGCTAGCTTGCCAAACAGTCCATCTTCCCTCAACTATGAAGAAATGAAATTTCTTTTCAGATAACTATGCCCAAAAGTCAATCTTTTTCCATACATGGGGGCTTCTACTTGCTTGATATTTCGTTACAGGCAAGCTAAATGGAGAACATTTCCACTGGAAATGCATCTGCAGACCAGTATTCTCTTTTGAGAGCTCAAAGAAGAGTCTACCCTACACATCACCAAACATCTTTGTGTTGCATAATGTTTGTAGTGAACACCCATGTCTAAAACAAGAGGCATCCAGGGTCATCCTTAGTACAAACATTGAGAAAATCCCCGAAACAATTCAGTAGTTCATGTTCAATGAATCTGCATGGGGAGAAAAATCCAGATGACAAACTCAAAGATTCATGTTCTTGGAACTACTAAACAGTACTCTGCAACTGCTACACCAAGTCTGTGACAACTGTAGCCACAGGAGAGAGGAGCAAACAAACCAGGCATTGGTTAAAGGGCAACATCATAGCACTGAAGGCTGGTTTTTAAGATCAGTTATCTAAACTTCAAAAAGGCAAAACCCTAAAAAAAAAAAAACAATGTTAATTCCAGAATTTAAGCGCATAAAATCCCTGACTGCAACCACAGGCCATCTTGAGCAACTAGAAGCAAAGTGGGAAAGTGGAATAGTGACTAGAAGTAGTAAAATGTTAAAGGTCAGTGAAGTTTAAAAAACTGACCTAATCTGCTTTCCTAGTGCTCAGTAAGGTGATTCTTGAATCACAGCTGCAGAAGCTTCACTGCAGAGCCTCGACTAATCAAAACCAATTTTAGAGCTCCACACATGAGTGTATTCAAGCTTGAAACGTTTCAGTTTAGATGCCAAGATTGTAACTGGACAACTATTTTAGAAATCACTCCAATTTGCCAAGAACTTTGAGAATATACAACTAGGGTGACTATTCCTGGAAAAAAAAAAAGCAGGTATGACATTTCAACTCATGCAAGGGGATAAATGTCTATGATTGAGGCAACTGGAGCTACATTTGTCTCCTGCTACTGCTGTGGGGAACTTGAAAAATGAAAGTCTTAACTTGATTTTTTTTGGGGGGGGGGCATGTGCGTTGGGGAACTCCACAGCACATTACCTGTGGTAGACTAGGGAGCACAAGAAAATACTTGAGATAGGCCAAATGATCATCTAATGCAGAGGCATAGTAGCGCAGTACAAAGGCCCACTAGACACCTACAAGCATTTATGAGTTGGGGCTCAAATCAAAATAACCCCAATTCTTCTAGTGGATCATAGCACTGCTCCCTGCACGTTCAACACTAGTGGCTTTGGAACAAAAGCACTGGGGTCTTCACCTAATGGGAGCAAACATGTACGGCTAGGATTCAGTCAATGGTCACATGAGAAAGTACAGTTTTGTACCTACCATAAATGTAGATGTCCAATAGGAATGCATCTGCAGTCCTAACAAATGGGTTGTCCTGTCGTCAGGCAGCCCTTCGGTCGGCCGGATTCCAAAGTCTGGGTCTGGCTTCGGCTGGAGTCGCACTTCACCCGACGTCATAGCTGCAGTTATTCGGGTATAAAGGCATCAGCCGACGCCATTTTCCTCAGTGTTTCTTGCCCCAGATGCCAGGTGCCCTCTTGGATGGCTAAATTTGGATAAATGCCAATGTTTCCAAATAGTAGAGAGCAGCAAACACATAAAATAAGCATGTATGTACATATATACAAACAAATACACCATAATAGATCCCCCCCAAGCTAGCTGAAAGATGGCAAATACCCTAGGAGTACCACAGAGGGAAGGCGGGTGGTAATCCTGACTGCAGATGCATTCCTATCGGACATCTACATTTATGGTAGGTACAAAACTGTACTATGTCCTTCAAGGATGCATCTGCAGTCCTAACAAATGGGTAGAATACCATAGCCAAACTAGGGGAGGAGGAAAGAAGAGAGATTATGGTGTAGCTAGGATCCCTTGCAAAACAGCAGTGGCAAAGCCTGCTCGGGATCTAGAGTATAAAGGTAAATTATAATGCTTGGCAAATGTATGCACGGAGGTCCAAGTAGCAGCCTCTATAATGTCCTTGGTAGCCACCCCTCGTAAGAAAGCTGTAGTAGTGGCTGTAGCCCTTGTGGAGTGAGGCCTGATGTTCTCTGGAGTTTTCTTTCCATGGAAGGAGTAACAAAATCTAATGCAATTTCCTATCCACTTGGAGATTGTTTGTTTCGAAATTGCTTTTTCTTCCTTTCCTGTTGCATATGCTACCAGAAGCTGGTCAGTTTTCCTATTGCACTTGGTCCTGTCCAGGTAGTAGCGTAATTGTCTATGCACATCCAAGGTATGCAACAGTCTTTCTCCCCTGTTCTGTGGGTTGGGGAAGAATGTAGGTAGGTGGATAGCCTGGTTTAAAGAGACTCTGGATACCACCTTAGGCATAAATGTAGGATTTGTTCTCATGGACACTGTCTTGATGGAAGATCAGGAAGGGTTGCACTACCATTAATGCCTGTAGTTCAGAAACCCTTCTTGCTGAGGTGATTGCTAGCAGGAAAGCAGTCTTCCAGGATAAGTATTGCAATTCTGCTGTTGCTGCTGGTTCGAAAGGAGGAAGTGTCAATTTTTCTAGCACAAAGTTCAAGTCCCATGCTGGCAATGGTGGTTTCCTAGGAGGCTTTACATTTTTAATTCCTCTCAGAAACTGCCTGAGCAGAGGGTGTGAGAAGACAGGGGGATCCAAGCTGTATTCTGCCGAAATAGCTGATGCGTGTATCTTGATGGAGGAATAGGACAGGCCTGCATGGAAGAGCTCTGCCAAGTACTCCAGGATGTTGGCTATGTTTACCAGTGACACATCTTTTCCCTTTGCAGTACTCCAAATGAGATATCTTTTCCATTTTGCTGCATAATTCTTTCTTGTAGAAGGTCTGCGAGCCTCAAGGATAATGTCTTTAACCCTTTGGGATAGATTTGGGTTAGTTGCTCTTATGCAATGTTCCAGGCAGTCAGCTGCAGAGTTTTCAGGTTTGGATGCAGTATGTTGTAGCTGTTCTGTGTTAACAGCAATGGGATCAGGGGTAGTGTCCACATTTGTCCCCAAGACATGCTCCTCAGTAATGGGTACCAATGTTGTCTTGGCCAGTCTGGAGCTATCAGGATGATCCTTGGACGTTCCTCTTTGATCTTCAATAGCACCTTGTGCATCAAAGGAAGTGGTGGGAATGCATATGCTGTCAGGTTGCTCCAACTGAAAGATAGGGAGTCCACCTTCCAAGCAAGTGGGTGGTACGTTCTTGTGCAGAATTTCTTGAGCTGGTGATTGAGTGGGGATGCAAATAAGTCTATTTGTGGTAGTCCCCATTTTCTTGTGATGGCTTTGAAGATGTCCGGGTGTAGCATCCATTCGTGGGCAACCGTGGTAGTTCTGCTTAATATGTCTGCTAGAATGTTCTCCTTTCCCGGTACAAAAATTGCCTGTAGCTGAATATTGTAGCTCAGAGCCACATTCCATAGGTCCAGTGCCATCCGGCATAGAGGGTATGAATGTGTGTCTCCCTGTTTGTTGATGTACCACATAACTGTGGTGTTGTCTGTCCTTATCAGCTGTCCTTCTTGGAGGAATGGTCTGAATGTCTGGATTGCCAATTTTACTGCTAGCATTTCCTTTAGATTTATGTGCAGGTGCAGCTGGTCTTGAGTCCATAGGCCTTGTATGCACTTGTCCAGCATGTGGGCCCCCCAACCGAGGTCTGAGGCGTCCGTTGTGATGGTTTGGCTTGGTTGAATGTTGTGGAAGGGCAAACCTGCGTTTGATTGACAGGCCTGAGCCCACCATAGGAACTCTTGCTTCAGGCATGGAATTAGTGGGATTTTGGTTTCTAGACTGTGTCTGTGTTGAGACCATAAATTCTTCAGGTACCACTGTAGCTTTCTCATATGCAGTCTGGCATGAGGGACTAGAATTATGCAGGATGCCATGAAGCCCAGGGCTTGCAGTACTTTTCTTGCTGTTAGATGGTTCTGCTTTGTTAATGCCAAGAAGTAGAGAGGAAGTTGTTCTTGTTTTTCCACAGTTAGGAATGCCATTTGCTGTGATGTGTCCAGCTCTGCACCTGAAAAGTTTATTCTTTGGGATGGTATCAGCCTTTACTTTCTTATATTGACTGTATATCCCAGGGCTTGCAGCAAGTAAATGACTCTTTGTAAGTCTTCTGTTAGCTTGTTTTTGTTGTCCGCTTGTATGAGGCAGTTGTCCAGGTAGGGATAAATTTGTATTCCCTGAAGTCTGCAATGAGCAATTACTGATGCCAGGCATTTCGTGAACACTCTGGGCGCAGTAGATAAGCCAAAGGGCAATGCTGAGAATTGATAATGCTCTGATCCTGCAAGAAATCTGAGGTATCTTCTGCAATTTGGTCGTATGGGGATGTGCAGGTATGCCTCCTTGAGATCTAGAGTTACCAGCCAAGACTCCTTGCCCAGCATGGGAAGAAGCTGCTGTAGGGTCAGCATTTTGAATTTTGGAACAATGAGGAATGTGTTTAAAGCGGACAGGTCGAGAATAGGCCTCCATTTTTTCTCTTTTCTTGGTACCAGGAAGAGTCTGGAGTAAAATCCCTTTCCTTGTTCCATAGATGGTACCTTTTCCACAGCTCTCATTCTTTCTAGTTGAGCTATTTGTTTTAGAGCTTCTATCTTTTGATTTGGTGGTAGGTTTGGCATTCCTCTTTTTCCTGGTAGAGTATGGAAATGAAACCTGTAACCTTGGTCTATAGTTTGCAAAATCCACTTGTCCCTTGTGATGTAATGCCAGTTCTTTGAAAATAAGGCTAGCTTTCCGCCTAAGGGTGCTGCTAGCTGCTCCCTGGTAGGCGGTGCCTGGGCCAAGTCACTGTGATTGTCCTGTTGCAGTGGTAGTGGCTGTGTCTGTGCCTTGCTGGTTGTTGCCCTGCCACTGGCGTCCCCTGTAGGCACCTCTGGATTGATTTCTGCCTCTTGAACGCCTATTCCTGCCTCTCTGTGTTTTAGAGGAGTCTGGAAAGGACCAATTTTTAAGAGGGCCAGTTCCTGCTAAACCTTGGAGGTTGCACCTGTAAGAAATCTTTCACTGTTTGTACAGATTTTGCCTTTTCTTCCATTTTCTTCAATACCTGCTGAGCAGGAGAACCAAATAAATTGACCTTGTCCATGGGAGCATCTAATAATTTTGATTTGACATGGTCCGGCAAGGCCTGTTCTTTCAACCATGCATGCCTTCTGATAACTGTGCCAGTCATGGCTGATCTAAAGGAAGCCTCCAGTGCATCATAGCCGCATTTTAAAGAATGGTTACTAACTTGCTGAATGTTATGCACCATTTCCAGAACATATTTCTTATCTAAAGAATCATCAGAGGACAGTTTTTTAGTTAACTGATCAAGCATAGACTCCTGATATTGAATCATATGAAACTGACCGTTCAAGGCCCTAGCTGACAGAGTAGCAGAGGTGTATACTTTTTTACCCCATCCCTCTAAGGACCTGGATTCCCTTTCAGAGGGGAGGGGATTTTTAACAGAGGTAGATGCTACTGCCTTAGGCCCCTGGGAGATAGTCTCGGGATCTGCAAAAGGAGCCTTGTATAAATGGTGATGTGTGTCCGGGACCCTGTAGAACCTATCGGGCTTAGCAGGGGCTGGAGGTAAAGAATCAGGAGCAGTACAAGCATCATTAAATGCATCATCTACAACAGAAAGAACTGGAGGTATAGCTAAAGGCCTATGTTGTGGTAAATGCAAAAAAGTCCTAAGCCTTTTCCTGGAATCTGAAAAGTCTTGGCCCTGCCACTGAAATTGTTCCCTCATGGCATGTAAGGTTTCCCCAAAGGAAAATTCCTCAGGTGGAGAGGCAGAAGGGATCGACTCTTCAGCATCAGAGTCTTCGTAGGGAGAATAAGGAGCCTCTGCATTGTCTGAATCATCCGAGGAATCATCCGTGGACACTGGCTCAGGGGGCTCTGCTCTAGGTCTCTTCTCTGGAGGTGGCTGAGAGGCCCTGTCTGGATGAGGTTGGGATCCCCTTATTAAAGAGATGAGATCCTCTGCCAAAGAAAGCATTTGGGAACTGGAACTGGGCCTGTGAGAGGGGGGCTTAACAGGCACAGACTTAGTAGTTTTGGCTGCTTTAGCCCTGGCAAAAGCCTTAATGGACATGGCTGCAGGAGGCCTAGCAGCTCCACGTGCAGGGGTGGATACATCCAAGGGGATAGTGTCCGGCAATTCCTGTGAAACCACAGCAGCAGGTTGTATTTCAGAAGCCGATTCTACCAGGTTTGAAGAGGCCTCGGTAGAAGGCATGGATTCGGCTGAAACAAGGACCGTTTGCTCGGTTTCGGCCGAAACCGAGACACTTGCAGTTTGCTTAACCGCGGTTTCGGCCGAAACTGCGGACCGCGAGTGTCGGTCTTTTTCTTTGCGTTTTTTGGCAATTTGTGTAGTCGGAGGATCCGATGGCATAATATACGCACAATCAGAACCGAAAAACTGTTCAGCAAACTCCGACCGACGTCTAAGCGTCCGTCGGTTAAAAGAAGCACAGGCTAGACAAGCTGCTACGTCGTGGTCTGGGCCTAAACAAGGTAAGCAGTAAGAGTAGAAATCTTTATGAGGTATTTGTTTCCCACAAGTTACAGTTATTCACTTTTTTTGACATCGGCTGAGGCAAGAAAGAGTCCCCAACGGGGTACTTAGCTTTTTAGAAGTCTTCGAAGTAGTATTCGGTAGTAGTAATCTCTGGATCTGACCGACCGGCACTTGCGAACAGCTTCTGCTTCGGGCGCCACGCGGCAAGAAAGACTGAGGAAAATTGCGTCGGCTGATGCCTTTATACCCGAATAACTGCAGCTATGACGTCGGGTGAAGTGCGACTCCAGACGAAGCCAGACCCAGACTTTGGAATCCGGCCGCCGACCGAAGGGCTGCCTGACGACAGGACAACCCATTTGTTAGGACTGCAGATGCATCCTTGAAGGACATCAGCAGCAAGAAAGAAAAGAAAAGAAAGAAAGAAAATGCTTTGCTGACTGCAAGTGCATTAAAACTCAGCTAGGACTGCAAGTGTTTAGGTGCTTTGTACTGGAGCTTGTGTATTAATGAAAACTGCAGCAAGGTCATATAAAGTAGCTTAAATGTGGTTAACAGCTGATCCTCCCAAAGCAAATGGCTGCAACCAAGGACAGGACTCTTTTGAGAGGGAGTACAGTATCTGAATTGCCTACACAATGCAAAGCCTAGCTTAATTCTGTTGGCTGACAAAAAGCAATACTATAAAATGGAAATTGAAGTCTAAACCAATTGTAACCGAAGTATTGACTAGAAAAGAGATAAAAAAAACTGCAAGAGGGAACTTTACAAATGGAATGAGCAAATTATATAGCAATAAATGGAAATTATGGGAAGAATACATGTAGAATAATGCTTATGAGAAGTGAAGTTTAAGAAAAGCCAGGAATTCAGCAAGTTACGTAATGCTGGACTGATCATACAACACATTTTTTCCACTGAAACACAGAATAGTCTAACAATAGTAATATGGTTTCCTTTCTTTTGTTAATGTAGGTTTGCCCAGGTTTTAAATTTTCTTTTTCCAGTTCGATTCTCAGCTAGAGCGCCTTCTGAGTGGAGACCATCTCAGTTAGTCACTTGTCTCATGCATTCAAGAGACGACGAAGCAGTCTAAGGGTTCAAGATATTTACTGTACACACAGTCAGGCACTGTAACTGGAACACATTTAAGTTAACTGAATCACACATTAATTCATTCAAACACTCACATGTGCATCGCCATTCATGCCTGCACTCACTCTGACTAGACAAAATGGCACTGTTCTTGCATGTGCTGATAGTAAATATATACATGTGCTACCTAGCTACAGTGGATCAACAGGAACATTACACAATTATCTACAGTTCTGGAGTACAATACAAGCTAAACAGCTTTGCTTGCTGGTCTACAGCAAATGATAGTTTATTCAGGCAGTCAATAAATTTCAACCTCAATACCAGGATTCGCCCGTTAATGTCATGAAAGGGGAGGGATAGTGCTGATGCACAGCAGAAAATCTTTGGAGATGTGGCTAGAGAAAAGGTGCAAGTCTAAAGGAAACCGTGGTAGAGGTTTTTGGAACTTTTTTATAAGGAGGCAGAAATGCTGAATAAGCTAGAGCAGGGGTGGGCAAACTTTTTGATTCGTGGGCCACACTGAGTTCTAACATTTGACAAAGGGGCCAGAACAGGAGCAGATAGATGGCATGCTTTGAAAACATCACCTCATTGGGGGAAAAATACACATCTTAGGATATGGAGAAAACATGTGCTTTAATTTCCAATGAAAATGAAGAAAAGCATTACAATAAAATCTCTGACTTCGAAATAAGTCTTTAAACACTGAAAATCAAATAAATGACCATTTTATTTTAAAGCACTGAAAGTTCTGTTATCCTTCAGGATATCACCATCACTCTCCTCCTGACTGTCTTTTTTTTCAAAAACGGTAGGAGATGCAGATGTACTTGTCCTGTTCCTTTTATTCAATTTGTTTCCCCGGTGCCAAAAGTCAACAACGACCAGTGCAAGGACGAAACAGTTGCAGCAAGTCAGTCTGTGAAGCGTTATATTTGATCTGCACGCACTGTTTATTTTAACCACGTGCATATCATGGAGACACACACATTTTAATGGGAGCAGTGTTGGTCTCCTTTTTTAGCCAGCGCATCAAAGTCTGGAGTTAGTTTTGTTGTGGCGATTCTCAGGATGGATCTGAGGTGTAGGTCTGTTAACTTGGATCTGTGGCTGGCTTTGTTGATGTTCATGACGCTGAAGGTCTGTTCACACACGAAAGTAGAGCCGAACAAAGCAAACATCATCTGCGCTTTTCGCCTTAGATTTGGAAACGCGGCATCATTGAGTGAAGCATAGAAGTCATTTAGTTTAGTTTAAAGAATAAAAAGTGAATGACTTCGCCTTTTTGTTTAATCTGCTGGTGATATCTTCATCTATTAGTTCCACACGGCGAGTCACTGTCCGCCGTGATAAACTGATTTTCTCAAATTTGTCTTTGGTCTCCGGGCACAAAATACCTGCTGTCTCTACCATACATTCTTTTAAAAACTCGCCCTCAGACAGTGGTTTGCTGGCCTTTGCTATTTTGAATGAAAGCATAAAACTGGCCTTGGTACTCGACTCTTGAATGGCAGTTTGACGGCGAAAAAAACTTTGCTGAGCCTTCAAATTAGCTGCCACCTTCTCAGCAGCAGCTTCCCGTTCTTTTGTTGAGAGCTTGCTAGCATAATTAGCGTGCTTTATGGCAAAGTGACGGCTATTATACTCTTTAAAAACCGCCACAGTTTCTTGGCATATCAGGCAAACAGCAGATGATCGGTGTTCAGTGAAAAAATATTTAGTTGTCCACTCCTTATTGAACACTCGACATTCTCTGTCCACTTTCCTTTTCTTGGGTCCGCTCATCTTCATAGAGGGGCGGTGGGTCAAAGGGTAAAGTGCAAACGTGGAGTAATAGGCCTACGGCTTCACCTCAACAAAGTCAATATATCTAGAGTGCGCCATCTAGTGAGGAAACATCAGAATTGCAGGGAAAATAAAACATTAACAAGGTTAATTTATTAAATTTTTTCAAGTTTGGCGGGCCGAATCAAAACGTTTAACGGGCCTTAGTTTGCCCATGCCTGAGCTAGAGGAAGGTGCAAGTGCCTTAAGGTCCACTGCCCTTAAGAACCTACAGCTGGTTAAACAGCTCGGCCTGCAACTTGTGGGGCTCTAGAGGGCTAGTAAAGATATGACTGGGGTTTGGGGGCAAGATGAGCAGCCTAACTGGGCAGAGATCATTACAGGACACAATCACCAATAAGTAGCAAGTAATTTCTGTGCAATTTGAGGAAATGATAGGCTCCAGTAGAGTAGTATGCACAACAGCAACTGCGTCAAAGGGTAGCTGGAACAGTGTGGTGTGATGTAAAAGTACCACATCAGCAGAGCACAAAAAAATGCATCCATGTGCCACACAGAAAGCATTCTAGCACTTGGGTAAACAGTTTTCAGTCTAGTGTAAACTGTCAACCTCTTGCAATTAAATCAAACACCACAAAGCATGGAGAACTGATGCCAGGTAAGCAGATAAAAGTCAAAGGGGAGTAAGGCTGGACCAAGCAAGTCAGTCAATGCTGTGGAAGAAACATCCTCTGTAGTAAGTTAGTATGCAATAAAGTCAGTCTGTGAAGGACTGCTTTACTTCAGCAGCTTGACTTTTAAGAGACAATAGTCCTAGATATTACTGTAATTAATGCCAATTAACTTTCACCAAGAGCAATGGCAGCTGAGAAATTCACTAAACCAATGAATAGCGTATTCAGAAAGGAAGCTGCACACAAGAAAAACACCCATAACCATGAATATTCTTTGTGCTCAGTGAGGTCTATACCACAGTCAAAGCTTAACTTTTCAAATAACTGTCTATACAAAACATTTATAAAATTCCTAACTGCAAAGTCTAAGGACTTAAAATTCACAACACGTCAATACAAAAATGTGAAGAATGTTGGCACCTGTTCAACACAAGAATGCATTACAGTTGGAGAACCACAGATGTTTGGAATGGTTTAGCTGAAGTTAAGAGAAGAAAGGCATGGTGTCATACAGCATACTGGAATCAGGAAACATTTTAACCAGCTCGTGTCTTTCCTCTAGCCATAGAGTCAACACAAAAATATAAGTAGCCAAGCATTTGCTTGAATGTTCACAATCACTGCAGTTGCCAAACATTGACTATTTGCACACAAGGAGTCAGTCAATCTCTACACGTTAAATGCAGAATACACAGTCCTACTAAGCCACCTCTTATATCCTCCCTTGTTTTGCCCTGCCTGTGTATCAAAGCCAAACCAGCTGTAAATTCTGCATATTCCAATTACCAGTTTTTAAAATAAAAGTACATGTAATGATGGTTGTCATTCTTCTCCAAACAAAATACACCTTGCCTCTGGGGCACTTTCACAAGGGCTACTGACAGTTCCACACAAACTTCACATTAGCTGGTCAAACTACTCCTAAACTACTTCAATTCTACATCCACACAGACCACTATACAGCACTTAAGTTTATTCATCATATTATAAAATTCAAAAGCCACTCTCCCCATAAGCAGCCACTCTCCTAATAGCCATCACATAGAACACATCTCTGAAAATTGATACAGGTTTCCGTATCCCTAACTGGAGTAACAATTAATGGTCCTTTGAGCACAAAGTATCCACCATTGTAAGGAAATTCTTTAAATGCACAGCTTGTATCTAAAGGTACTGCATTCAAATCCAGTTATATAATCATTCTAATGGTCTTAGCACTCATTAGGCTGAATCACTTTAATCTAATGGATTCTTTCAGTGTGTACAGAATGATTCTTTTGGTATGTACCAGTCCAAACATTTGCCACAACTAAATAACTGCAATGTTAAAGTATCAAGGGTCTAAATAATAAAAAATTACAAGAGTCTGAAAGCCTTGTCCCTCTTCTCAACATCATATTGACTACAGAGAGTTGACCAGTGTCTTGTAATGTGCTATAGGTCTGATGAAGCTCTATATGCAAGCACAATGGTATCACAAACACCTGCTTAAGGACCATCAATCTCTTTTTCAAAATATAAAAGTGTTGGGAGGGATAAGTATGCATCAGAGAATGCTACTTCTATGGAAGTGTCTTCCACTATTGGTAAAAGCACAGTACTTTACTCTAAGGGTAATTTGGATAAATGTATAAACTGCAAATTCCCCCTGGTTTAGTAGCCCTGCCCCTTATTATGGCTAGGGTAAACAAATGTCCCACGATATCCTTTTTCAGCTTGTCTCCGGCCCTTGTATTCTGCACACAAATAACACACATTAACATAGGAATGCAAGGCTAGACTTATGAAGATCCTCAAAAATCAATACCCTACCAAATATAATTTTGTTTGCACTGCCTATCACAGATTCTTGCAAACTAGCCAGGACAACATACAAAACAGAAAATTAAAAAGCTTAACAGTACAATACAGCAACACAGACTAGTTGGTACATTTTCCTGTGCCTGCTCAGCTTCAACAGCTTATTAAATACATCTGGCTTTTCTGAAGATTAAGCACCTGTGCAATACAAGGCAATAAATGCTTAATGCAGTTTCTTATTGCTCTACAAAATGCAGTGGGAGTCCATGTTAGACTAACATTTTGGGGGGTCCTTGCCTGCACTTCTGCTACAATTTGAGCACAGGAGCTCAAAAAGACAAGGAATATACATGCTCCAATTAATAAAAATCTATGAATATTTATTAAAATATCCATAACCAGGGGCCTTCACACTAAGGCATACTTTGCACTACAGCAGTGACCCAAGACTACAATGAAGATGCCTTGTATGAGCTGCAACACCATAAGTTCCCACCAAAGACAAAACCTTAAAGATGCACTACAAAAGTCACAACACTAGCTACGGAATTAGTACAGTGACCATTTATACATTTCTGGCAGCCAGTGTAAAGGTGAACTCCCAAAGATAAGTCAATGACATGCTAGTTGAACAAGAACAGAAATCATTCACTCCCCCACAAACCTCTTTCCCTTTTTAAATGCAAATCGGCAGGATAAGCTGCATCAGAAAAGTAAACTGCAAGGGATAAAACCATTTGGCAATTCATTCACACACATGCATTATTACAGCAAGCAAGGATTACAGGCCAAGATTTAATTAATCCACCCAAACACTGATAACATCTAGAGACTGCTGCTACCCTTTCCTTTTACAAGCTGAAACAATGTTTCACGTTCTCATTATGATGTCAGTTCTGGCTGGACTTAAGTCTTGTCTAAATAAGGTCTTTCCAATACCAGCAAAAGTTAACACAGATGGGAGGTGCTCTGGTATGGAGAGATTTCTACAAAACAGAAAAATCTGCCAAGCTCAACTAGACAGCAAATTTCAAGAAATCTGAAGTAGTGTCTTTTTACATTATACCAGTGAAACAAGCTGCTCAAACATATCAAACTACATACCTCTCTTCACAAAGGGGATGTAACATCTACCTTTTTCCAGGCAGGATGGAGGCTTCTCACATCTACCCCTTTTATACTACAAAATGCAGTAATCTACCCTTTTCACATGTTCTACCCTCAGCAGCATTTCCACACAGAACTACCATGTCGTCATGAATATCCTTTTTGCCCCATGACCGAAGATGTCACTTTCTATACAACAGTGAGGACTGCTTAGTTACTCTAACCTGAGAGACCAGTGATAACAGACAAGGACTCCCAAAGTCAGCTGCAGGCTAGACAAAAAAACAAAGCCCCTTACATTTCTGAATGTATAAGGCATCATTTTATTTTACAGTTTTACCAGGATAGTCCATTGGGCCAAGAAGAGCCCGTTTTCAATGGAGTCACAGGGAGAAAAGCTCCATGAACAATATAATTATGAAGACAATGCATTTACATTTATGTAATACTACTGAAGAATAGTATTACATAACATAAAAATAATCTACGATCGCAGTGAAAATTCAATAAAAGGTAAAATTACACACAGGACAATTAAAATAAAAAAAAAATCCATTGGTGCATATTCCTGTTAAATTTGTTAGAATGCAGACACAGGGTTGGCATTACAGTTTGACATGAAATCTTAGCAGAGTTAAAGTAGGATGGGGAGAAGACGTGTTAATTGTTGAATATAAGAAGGGTGGGACAATAAGAAAAAAAGGTAGAGCAAGAGTAGGAGTAAATGAGAACAATGAAGATGGTAGTCTTCATTTATCTATTTATGGGGTGCTGCAAGAGAAATAGGGAATGCTACCCTCCCAAACACATCCACAGTCATACAGTCAATGTACAGTATGTTTCAGCAGCAAGTAATGAAGCCATACAACTATGTCTGCAGTATAAACATGGGTTGTAGCACTGTGCCTTTCATGATCAAGTTTGCTGCACAAGAAGAAAAAAAATCCATTAATAAATATAAACTCACCACTATGGAATTTAATCACAATGGACTCTGAAGAAGTCTGGACAGAACTATGACAGGACATCTGAAGAAGTGCAGAAGTACTGTCCCAGCTGGAAACTGAAGATTAGTACAGCAAGTCTTAATTCATTCAGCCCTCCTGACTCCATGAGTAACAAAATCTGGAAAGTCAGATCGCAGGAGACATAGAATACAGAAACTAAATGGCAAAAGTGAACACATTCTAGTGGTGCAGAAGGCAAGTCATGCTAGTGTGACAAAACCATGTGCTTGCCTATGTCTTAACTAAAAATTTAAGCAGTTTTAATAAAACAGCTTTATTAAATGTGGAGGCCGCATTCTCAGTTTCTGCCGCTGTGGGATTTTCCACTCCAGCTTCAAAAGCACCTGGGTCTTACGCTAGCACTCATCTTTAACAGCTCCTACGATTCTGTTCTAACAGAGAAGGAACAAAATACACTACTGTCAAAGTCAAAAATTTCATACATGTATCAGGCTTCATACATTCGACTAAACTACAACTCTGATACAAAAAAGAACATCCATTTTGGTATTTTACCTTCCCTACTAACACAATGCAGTTTACATATGCACATACCCCAAACAGACCTCAGTGGACCAGCAAGCCAATTGCCTTGCCCCCCCTTGCCTTGCCCCCCCCCGCAAAAAAAAAGAATAAATAACACACACAAGACAACAAATTGGTACTTATATACAGAAGACACACCAAGTAACGAACAGCATGATGTGCAGTTTCCCCAACTTCTCTGTTGCCAGCTTGGTGGGCATTTTTTTCTAAATAAATTGTTCAGTTCCTGCCTTCTCTTATACCTCATCCCTCCTCAAAAACATTTTTTCTGCATGTTTTGTTCCCAAAATTTCCATTTAAGAAATGTACATAAACCTTTTTCTTAAGGTCCCACTTCCTTTTTTTTTATCTCAAATATTCATACTTCAAGTACTTTTTCTTTAGATTTCAAATTCCATTTTCTAGTCAATGGACTTTTTGGCAGACAGCAGGATTATACTTAACAAGGCCTTACTACATCTAGGCAACTCAGATCCTGTATCCCAGCTCAAAAAAAGTAATTACCTTAGTTACACTCATTTGCTCACCCAGTATTCCTGACAGTACTCTGTAGTGACTTTTTCAAGACTGCCAACTCAATCTGATAATATATGCTACCTGGTACCTCTTGCTACCCCATTACCACTCCCACTATTTGCCATCTACCAGAGGTGGAACTCACTGCTTGAGGGTATGAACGTAACTATGTCGACACTTCCAGGAAAAATTCCTACATCTTCTACATTGGAAATAAAAAAAGTGTACACACCCCTGTTAAAATGCCAGGTTTTTGTGATCTGAGACCACAATAAATCATTTCAAAACTTTTCCCACCTTTAATGTGACTTATAAACCATACAATTTAATTGAAAAACTAACAAATCTGTTATGGGAAAAAAATATAAAAAAAAAAAAAAAAAAACGTACAATACGCTGGTTGCATAAGTGTGCACACCCTTAAACTAAATAATTTGTTGTCTGCACATGCCCTTAAAATAATACTTGAAGCACCTTGTAATTACAGCACCTTTTAATTACAGCATTCAGTCTTCTTGGGTACGAGTCAATCAGCATGGCACATCCTGACTTGCCAAGATTTGCCAGTCTTCCTTCAAATCTGTCAGACTCAAAGGGCATCTCCTCTGCACTCTTCAGGTCACCCCACAGAGCTTCTATTGATTTAGGTCTGGGTTCTGGCTGGGCTGTTCCACTAATTTTGTTCTGATGAAGCCATTCTTTTGTTGATATGATGTATGCTTGGGTTATTGCCGCACTGAAAGTTGAAATTCCTCTTCATCTTCAGCTTTCTAGCAGATGCCTGAAGGTTTTGGGCCAGAAGTGACGGGTATATGAACGGTTCTTAATTCGCTCCACCTTGACTAAAGCCCCAGTTCCAGCTGAAGAAAAACAACCTCAAAGCATGATACTGCCACCACCATGCTTCACCGTGGGGATGATGTTCTTTTGGTAATGCGAAGTGTTGCTTTTGCACCAAACTTGTCTTTTGGAATTGTAGCCAAAAAGTTCAACCTTAGTCTCAGACCATAACACATTTTCCCCACATGCTTTTGAGAGACGATGTATTGTTTTGCATATTTTAGCCAGGCCTGGATGTTTTTCTTTCATCTTGCAACCCTACCCCATAGTCCAGACATATGGAGACTACAGAAATTTGTCATCACATGTAGTACACACAACCAGTACTCTGCAGCCTCCCTGACCAGTTTTTGTCTTGTCTTTACAATTTTGAAGTGACGTCCAGTTATTTGCAACATCACTGTTGTCCCATAATTTCTCCACTTTTTGATGACTGTCTTCACTGTGTTCCATGGTATATCCAATGCTATGGAAATGTCTTTGTTCCTTTCTCCCAACTGATATCTTTCAACAGTGAGATCCCTTTGATGCTTTGTAAGCTCTCTGCAAATCATGGCTTTTGCTGTAGCAGGCAACTGAGTAAATGTCAGGAAACTCCTACTAGGACAGTTGAACTTTATTTGGGGGTTCAGTCTCTCTAATTGGTGGCAGGTGTGTACCCAAGAAGACTGAATGCAGTAATTAGATCAAACGATGCTTCAACAAAGTATTAGTTTAAGGGTGTGCGCACACAACAAAGTATTAGTTTAAGGGTGTGCGCACACAACAAAGTATTAGTTTAAGGGTGTGCACACACAACAAAGTATTAGTTTAAGGGTGTGCACACACAACAAACCAGCATATTTTTTTATACTTTTTCCCCAAACAGTTTGAAAAAAAATGACTACAATAAATAATCCAGTCACAAAAACCCTGGCATTTTAACAGGGGTGTGTACAGTTTTTATATCCACTATAGATTATGTTGCTTATTTGGGAGCCATACATATACCCTCCCATTCTCTCTCTGTGAATTGCTGAACTAATCTCTCTTCCCAATCTTTTCTGACCTCTCCTGGATAGATTTCTATAGTTACTGTACAATATTTTCATGCACAATTTTTTATATAAACAGCAGCTTCTATTCTAAAATCAATTAAAAACAAAACAAGCGCCAGTCTTTCATTTAAGATTCCCCTAACTCTTTCTATTTGTCTATACTCAATATCAATCCCTGCTAGGGAAGGCAAATCACCAACCTGCAATCCAAATGTCTTCTTGGCCTCTTCACATTCTATTACCTTTCCCTCACTAATTTGTTCCCAATACCCTGGCCCCTTTGCCAGCTTCCTCCAATAAGTCCAGCCCCCTCTTGCCTCTCTTCTGTCCCCCTAATTGCAGTCATCTGTGCTGACAGAATCTCCTTTCTCCATTCCTGTGCTGGCTTAGTTCTTACCATACTTTCTGCTACTTCATAAATACAATAATCCACAGGAGTGTTATTCTCATTACGGATCTGCATCCAAAATTAAAGTCTTTCTAATTTCATGTCTTATCCCCCCTGCTTCATCATCCCTTTCTACTTTGAATTGTAGCTTTCTGCTTCTATTTTGTATGAGAGACTTACCTGTGCAGCTTTAAAAGTATCCCTTCAAACCAGACAATCACTTTCCTTCTATTGGGGAAGATCTAACTTATCCCACTTACCATCCCAGATAAAAAATAATTTAACTTATTATCCACAACTTTTCTTCTTACTGAAGAATATGCCTGACCTACGTATAAAACTAAAAGGGACTAAAAGCACTTTTTTTACTGGTTGTATCTTGCTATCCATAGCCAGAAGCAAGAACTTCCAGTTATTACCTTTGGTTTAGTCTCTTCCCACATATTCTTGGCTGCCACAGACTCCCTTTTGATAGATACTTCTAAAGAATCTGTTTTGTCATGTCCTGATAAATATAGGTATTACAGAACCAATTCATATGCAAATACATAGTTTATAGCTTTAGCCTTTGTTTTCTTAGTTATTTATATACAACTGTCTCAATGTTTCGCAACACTAAGATGTCCATTTTCTGGTTCTGTTAGGGGCAAATTGATATCAATAAAGCCAATTTTTTTACATCATCATACCAATTATATCCTAAATTTGAGTCACTTATTTTCTTTGCCAAGGATTCTAACTATAATGCAAGTGACAAAAGGGAAAGAGGACAACTCTGCCCGGTTCCTCTGTTCAGACTCAAGTTCGAGAGAACAATTCTCACTTTGAATTTTGCATCTGATCCATCATATAGTTTAAATTAACCTTATTATTGTATTAGGATATGCGAATACTTCCATTGCCCTATTCAAATTTTTAAATTTATTCTGTAGAATGCTTAACTGGATATGGGCATCTTGAAACAAACGAGCAAGTGTCTCAGGTTTACCAACTGCTTAATACTTACAGAAACAGAACATGGGACCTGTACTTTCACACTGACAATGGAGGCTAAACTATTGCATACAAGCACACACTGGGTTGTCAAAACCAGACACACATACAAGCATATAAAGGAGGCACTTAAAAGCAATCTTCCTAAACAAAGATTGCCTAGACCACCTGTTGGCAAAGCTATGCTTCAGCAAGGTCAAAGGCACTCAGAAAAACACACAGCACCACACAGTGTCACTCAACAGCGCCACAAATATTGAGCACCTAAGGCAAGCAAACACTTCCCAGGACTCTCAGCATAGGGGACTCCATTGCAAGACACACTGATGCCCCTCTAACCAGGCTGCGGATAACAGTTAGTTGCTTATCTGGAGCCAGGATCTGCCAAATCACACAGTCATTACACCACAGTTACCAGATACATCAACTCTCAGGCTGGGTGTCTTGGGCTGTATGACCCTAGCACTGAAAAGTACATTACCATCACAGAGGAGGATCCTGAAATATGAGCAAATTATCAATTGTAAAAGTTGGCTATTATTCTAAAGGGCTCCAATATTGGCCATTTTGGAAGGATATAGTTAAACCATACTGCTTTGCCAAGCATGGTGTGCACCTGTTCTACCCCTGGGAGACTAAATTACTCCCTCTATAGTCTGGGAATTGTACATGGCCTCAAGTCTACAAATATTGAGAGATTCTTGGACTTCGTAGACACAAACATGCTTGACCAAAAAATATGCCCACTAGAGGTTCCAATGTTCTATACCTCATACTCAAGTAAGGGAGAATGATGTGCCCAAAAAAAAAGAGAGAGAAGAAGTTATGTACTTACCATAACGTTCCATGTTTGTTGTCCATAATCTCACCCCCATTCTTATTCGGTTCTGACTCTGCCTATTACTAAAGCTCGAGAGCTTCCACTGGCTCGAGGCTATACCCTATCCCATAATGCCTAGGGAAGAATACCCAGATCTTGTTTGCATAATACCAACATACCAGAAAACATACTAAAAACAATGGTGACAATTCTTAGCATATGACTCATGAAGCAAGAAGAGAAGCAGAGATCACTTTATCACCAATAAAGATTTCCTCTCAATCCTCCAGGAGCGAAGGTTGGGGGAAGGAGGGTGGGATGCAAGAATGAAGGCAAGATTATGAACAAACATGGAACGTTATGGTAAGCGCATAACTTCTTAATGTTATGTTGTCCCATCTCGTTTCATTCTTGCTGGTTGGGACAGCGTCCCCAGCACCTTCTTTCTTGGGTGGCACAAGGGAATAAACTCTGCACCTTCTTTCTTGGGTGGCACAAGGGAATAAACTCTTCAGAACAGTGGAACCAAATGAAGCCCTGTTCCGGGAGGCCACATATACTCTGCAATGAAAGATGAAGGTATGAGGATTAACTCATGTGGCTGCAGCACAGGTTGAATCCAAAGGCAATCTGCTGAAGTTGACATAGCTCTAGTTGAGTGGGCCCTAATCTTCCCTGGCAAGTGCTTATGCAGAGAACTATATGCATGGGCTATCGTGTCAGTAAACCATTTTGACAAAGTAACTTTAGATATCGGTGCACCTTTGTTATCCGAGAGAGAGACAAATAACGGTTTGATTTCCTGAATTCTTTCATTCTATGTAAGAAGAAAAATAACTGCCAGTGTACATCCAGTTGTTATAGCTTATATTCTGCCTTGTTGCCATAATTCGGAAAGAAAATGGGTAGGGTCAGTGGACTGGTTCAAACTAGTCTCAGAACATACTTTTGGAAAGAATGAAAGAGAATATCTTTGTGAAAAACCAAATATGGAGGGCAAATGGATAGAGCTTGAAGTTCTGAAACCCTCCTAGCTGAAGTAATGGCCATCAAAAAGGCAGTTTTCCAGGTTAGAAATTTCAGTTGGCAAGAGGAAGCTGGTACGTATGGTGGGAGAATCAGAAAAGACAGTAACAAATTGAGATCCTAAGGAGGTAGTGGTTCCCTTAAAAAAAAGAAAAAGTACCTCTCAAAGCTTTGCACAACCTGTGAGGCATTATGTTTGATCCCATAAGTGGTAGTTAGATGTGGCAGCTAACTGTACTCGTATATTAGCTGCTGCTGCGCCTGGATTAAAGATTTCTGCTAAGAAGTTAAGATTATACTTACAGGGGCTGTAAAGGGGTCAATTAGATTCTTGGAGGCCCAACAAATAACCTTTTCCATTTACTAGCATAATGCTTTCTAATCGTTATCTTATGAGATGAAACTAAAATGTGTCTCACGGATGGGGAAATGTCCAGAATCCTGGCTAAGACTGAAAGTGGAGCAGCCAAGCTGTCAAGTTTGAGGGTTTGAACAGAGGGATAGAGCATTCCTGACCAAGAGTCAGAAGATCTGATACCGGGTCCAGAATCCACAGCTCTTTTTGGAGATGGGACCACAGGAAAGGAAACGAGATTTGACAAGGCCAGTACAGAGCAATGAGAATTAACATGCAACTCATCGATTTAGATTTCTGTAGAACCTTGGGGAATTAGTTTGAACGGGGAAAAGCATAAAGACGTCCCAGGGGCCAATCGTGAACAAGTGCATCCCATGGAGACTCCCCCAGAGGGGGGGGATTAGGGCAAGGCAGCTGCTGCATTTGGTGTTCATGGGCATGGCAAAAAGGTCGCAGCAAGGCTGGCCCCACTTGCGAAAGATTTGGTTCTCAACTTCCTGTTTCAGGGACCACTCGTGAGGCATTAGAATTGCTCTGCTTAATTTGCCCGCTAGCACATTGGATTTCCCTGGAATATGCGTTGCAATCAGAAAACGATAAATTGCCTACTGCCATACTCAGCCTCCCGACACTATGAGTAGGATCTGGTTCTGCCTTGTTTGTTGATACACCACACTACTGACATATTGTCAGTCTGTATTACAATCGTACCTGGTTGAAGAGAGCTCTGGAGTGCTTGCAACGCCAGAAGCACCGCTCTCATCTCTAGGACATTGATGTGCAAGTGGTACTAGTGTTCCTGCCACGTTCCTTGGATGGTCTTTCCCAGATAATGCCCCCCCACCCTATCTGGGAAGCATCAGTGGTCACTGTAGCTACAGGTTAACAGAGTGAACGGTTTGCCTAAGGTTACCTGCATGTCTAGAAGCCACCAGCATAGGTCCTTCTTGCAGGAGTCTGTGATGAAGATCTTGTGTGACATGGGTAACTCCTGCATGGACCATTGAGCAAAAAGTAGCCACTGCAGTACTCTTGGATGTACCATGCTAGACATACTAATGTGACTGCAGCTGCCATTGTGCCTAGGACATTTAGAAAAACTTTGGCCTGTACCTTCCTTTTTGAGAGCAAGATTGACACTCAATGACGCAGTGTCAGTATTCTGTTGTGAGGCAACTTGCTATCATGTCTACTGTGTTTTTAAGTCTGCTCCTACAAATGTAATATGCTGTGATGGTAACAAGGCAGATTTTTTTTTCGAAACTTATGGGGATGCCCAGTTCCGAGCATAGGTAAATGGTGATGTCTCTGGCCTTGTTTAGTAGCTGCTCGGTGGTGACTGTCAACAGCCAGTCATCTAAGTATGGAAACACCCAGAATCCTAGCCACCTCAGGTGAGCCGTGACTACTGCCATCCATTTGGTAAACACTCTGGGGGCTGTAGGGCGACCAAGGGCAGAGCTCTGAACTGGTAATGGCTGGCTCCCAGCCGGAAGCGTACGCATCTCCAGGATCGCCTGTACATTTTTATGTGGTAGTACGCATCCTGAAGATAGACTGAGCACATCCAATTGTCTTGTCCCAGAAAATGGAGTATAGACTGCAGTGTCACCATCCGGAACTTTGCTTTCTTCACTGACTTGTTCAGTCTGCCGAGATCCAAGATGGGTCGCCAGTCCCCGGTTTTCTTTGGAACTAAAAAAGAACCTTCAGTAAGTTCCAGATCCGAAATGGTCTGCAGGGACTTCTTGGATGACTTTTTCTTAGCACCCTTTGTATTTCTAGGATTGTCTGATCCCCCAACAGGGTGGAATGTCTGGGACTGATCTTGACTGCGGAGGTGGATTAGAGAAGGGTATAATGTATCCCCTGGATATTATCAACTGTACCCATTTGTCTTTACTGATGTTCAGCCAGGCTTTGGGGTACAGTTAGTCTCCCCCAACTGCCTCCAGAGGTAGGCAGGTGGGCATCCTTTCAGGAGCACTGAAGGGTCTGCCAGAGAACATCTGTCACCCTAATTTTGAGGACCCCCTCTACCTCAAGGTCTGTGTCTTCCATTATTAATTTCCCTCCTCTGCCCCTGGGGGGGGGGGTCACCACATGGGTCCGGTGAAGCTCTTTGGGTTTTGCGGAACCACATTTTACCACCCCTCTGGCCTTTGGGATAAGGCCTGGTAGGAACAGAAAAACGAACTCCCACAGCAAACAGAGTTTTACCTTCCTGTTCACCTGGTCAGAGTCTAACTTTTGGCCTGAACAAGGACGAGCCATCAAAAGGAGTGTTTATAAAGGAACACTAAGGGTTCAGCAAAGGCACATCCAGGAATGTAGACATTCCTGTGCCTGCCGCCCTACTTGCTCCATCAGCTGTGTAAGAGATGAGCCGCATAGAGGAGTTGAACACAGAACACAAAGTTGCAAGCTGAGAGGTCACCTTGTCAGACACCCCTGAAGCTGTAGAACCTTGTAGGGTACACCCCTTAACTCCTTCAGGAGATCCCTCTAGAGTCTGGTAAAATGAGACAAGTAGTTCAGCAACCTGAGAGCAAAGGCCACTGACGAAAACATACACTCATATCTGTCCAGCATTCGGGATTCTTTATTCGGCAGATGAAGTTTCTGCCAACTCCTGTTTGGTGGCTGCCGCCATCACCATAGCATTTACTGGGACACCATTGGATAAGAATTCCCTATCAGATGGAGCAGTTATAAATTTGTTGGGCCTCAGTGGAACAGGCTCCACCTATTCTGAAGAGTCCCACGCTTTTGGGCCTCAGCGGAACAGGCTCCACCTATTCTGAAGAGTCCTGTGCTTTTGACTTACTACACCAAGGAGCTGATCAAAAGGCAGAGAAACCCAAGACATGGAAGGTCAAGATCCAATTGCCCCCAAGTATACAGATTCATCTTCAGAAGAGGTAAGGTACTTCCAGCCACCTCTCTGCTTCAGGATCTCTAGGATGTCTGAAAAGGAGACACTTCTTCAGAGGGCAATAGTGGGGAACCTTCCGAGTCCTCTAAATCAGTCTCCAACGTGACAAACTCCTCAAGGGAGGCTAGATGTTTACTCTTACAGGTTCTCTTCCAAGGGACTTCCCTGGAGGGGTCCTCTGGAGAAGTTGCGCAACAAAAAAAAAAAAAAAAAAAAAAAAAAAAGTGTGACTCATCCAATGGGGCATTGGTTCTCTACGCCCGGGGGGGAAGGAGTGATACAGGGGCAGACGCTGGCACTTATGGGGCAAGAGTGCCTGGATCCAAGGGTTGAGTAGTCAGAGGTGACAGTACAATCCTCATGACCTTGAAGGCACCACGATCTGGACCCAAAGAAGTTCCCAGTTCCAAGGAGCCAGGAGACTTCCACGAGCCAAGGAGGTGGGCTCTGTTGCCGATGTGGGTGCCAAGGCCCTGAGAGGTAGATTTGAATTCGACAAAGGTCCAACCCAACTCTCCTTCCCAGACCCAACGGGGGAGTGTCTGCTCCCAGACCCTTCGACAGAAGATGGCACTGAAAAGGTCAGAGCAGAAATCGGGACAGAGAAGCTCAGGGGAGGTCTAGGGCAAGACGGTTCCACGCAGTCACATCCAAGCACTCTGACTCCGAAACCACGCTGGTCGGAGGAAGAACGAGCCGTGACAGTCATCTGTTCAATAACTTCTGGGCTGGACTCGAAAGGATCTTGGCCAGCGCCAGAGTCCAAAGCAACCTCTTGACCACCCACTCCATGTTGTAGTCTAACAGGCTCCTGGAAGAATGAGAGGAGTGGGTCGAGTATCTTAAGCTACCAGCCGCTGACTGTAAAAGAGGTGACTGAGGTACAGAGGAGACCAGCTCCAAGGTTGGGGACCAGCGACGTGTATGGCTCCTAGTCGATTCCGATAAAGCTGTTGGAACCGTAGAGTAGCCTCATCAGGCCTGAAAGCCTTCAGGTCCGAAGTCGTGTCCTTAAATGGCTTCCTTGCAGCAGCTCTCTTAGTGGATTTGTCAGATCTTGGGGAATGAGAAGATTTAGAGGTCTGACTTCGCTCTAATGCCTCAGTAAAGGGACCTTTAAATCAATCCCCCAACAAGGAGTTAGTTGTTGCATTCCTGCAGGACCCTGGAGGTAAAACCATGGCAAATAGAGCAAGAGTCCTGAAGGTGTACCGCACCCAAGCGGTAGACACAACTGGTGTGTCAGTCAGTTATAGACATCTTTTGTGTACAGGAGTCGCATTTTTTGAAGCCTGACTGCTTCACTTCTTTCCCTTCATTGGGCATATTAGCAAAAAATCCACTACAAGAGCAGCCACACAGTCCAGGAAAGCTGACAGGCAAAAACAAAGGCTACTAAACTCTACTCAATTTTAAGAATGCGCAGACAGTAGGAAAAAGCCAGTAACTAATCAAAGGTTATACCGTTTTTTTTTTTTTTTTTTTTTTTTTATAAACACATAGGGAGGAGAGGGGACTAAAGGAGAGGTCTCTAACTTAAGCAAAGATCCCCTCTAGCCAGAGGAGACGTCTAACAAACGATGAAACCTCTATAAGGGAAGGAAGTAGAAAACACTGGGGAAGGCCTATAACTCAAACGGGCCGAAAAAAAGAGAAAAGACTAACCCTCTAACTAAAACGGGTTCGTATGGAGAAACGAAGGCTTTAAGATGGGAAAAGGGATAGTAGGTGTAAAACAACAACTGCCAAGCAGAATAAAGAACAAGCACTAAATTACAAAGTAATGCAAACAATCCTAAAAGGTCTAGAACGGACTCTTGTTGAATATCCCTTTTAGTTTGGGATACCACCAGGGTGGCTTGTTTCTGGTGCTGGTTCTGGGCTTGCATTTGGTAGGTACATCCACTTCTGTGTAGCCATTGAATGGTTGTACAGAGTGTCAGAGCAATTCACAGTAGACTGCTATATCCTTGGGGTTTGGAGGGGCATGGAAGAGTAATTCATTTTTTCACACTGAGCTAAATCGAAGGAAGGACACCGAGCAAACTCAGAGCTATAATATATAGCATTAAGTATTCTGTTTTTTGTTTATTTCTTTGTTATTTATAGCACTTTGTGTACTGTGTATTTTTCTAGCTAGTTTCACTGTGTGTGAGGTATTAACTGGAAATTGTCCACTTTTATTAAGCATCTGTTGAGTTGTTTGTTTCCGATAACTTGTTGCAGTTAAACTCTTTTTTTTCTAGAGGCTCCTTTAGCTGTTTCATTTAAAGGCTCACTGCTGCTTTTCACCTGTGAGAAACATTTCTGCAGTTTCTTTCCCACCCTTCCTCCCTGTTGGTATAGTGTTTTTATAGTTGGTGGCTTTGCAGTTGCCCACCCCTAGTGTAAATTCGATCTGGGACCCTCCTCCCAGTCTAGTGTCATTACCTCATTCTACCCAGTACAGGGAGAACATTTGAGAAGGCCAATCAGCTTAGCTTCTGCTACTCCTCTTTCCACTAAAAAAAAAAAAAAAACAGATATAGATTTGCTGTGCCCAGGACTATTTGTAGGCTTCCAGGGCCCAAGCCTTTCTGTGTTGGAGGGAAGCCTTCTAGCTTAATTTTGTTTCTTAGAACTAGCCAGTTTTTTGTTTCAGCACTTGTTCAGAACTTATTGTAAGCACTAAATAAGCTACAAATTACTACAGCACTCAACTTTCCTCACTGTCTAGAGGAAAACAGTTTCTAGTACTTAACAAATAAGCACCTATCCAGACATGTCTAAAGGTCAGCCCCCGATGTTTTCTCCTGTCTACCTGATGCTTTGCCAGAGATGGCCTGCACCTGTTACCCCTGGGATTCTGGATACTGGCTAAGGATCTAGCCACCCCTATAGTGCCTTTTTTAGGCAAGGTTCAAATGACAAATTCACCACCCTAACAGGTACAGGCAAGAAGAATCTGAGGGTACTGCTACTCAATGCTAGAAGTCTAAACCTCAAAATGCACTCTCGAGGCACTCCTTAAAATGGAGAACATCTGTGCAGTGACAGAGACCTGGTTCAAGGCTCCAGAGAGTACCCCAGCATTACCAGGCTATAATTCATACCACACCTTTCGGCCACCTAACCTGGACCGAAACACTAAAGGCGGAGGCGTGTCCATATTCATTAAGGATATCCACACCTCCAGGCTAGTTGCTCAGCATAATGCATCCGAGATTATCCAAGTGCAACTAACTCTGGGCAAGACTGCAATCCAAATTGTAGCTTGCTACTGATCCCCCACCATGCCCCAGGATTCCCACTCCTCATTTCTTAATACACTGGAAAATATTAGGGTACAACCTAACACCCTAATAATGGGCGATTTCAACTACCCTACCATTAACTGGGAAAACTACTAATGTACCGACTCTTGTGCTCAACGTTTTCTGGAATTCATAAATTCCAATGCCATGATCAACTTATCCACACCCCCACCAGGTGCAGCAATAGCCTAGACCTGGTTATTACCAACATGGGCAACTGGTGCTCCACACCAGAGGTCAATTCCTCGTTGGTCAGATCCGACCATAAGCTAATCACCCTAGACATCCACATCCCTCCCGCACCCCCATTAGGGAAACCACAGTAAAAAATGTCTCCAAAGCCAACTTCACGCTTCTTAAGACAGAAGTGGCAAACTTCATGACACCCATGCTGACGGACAATAGAGGTATGACTGCTAAATCCTATACAAATGCACTTTATAAGCACTTACATGAGTGCATGGAACGTGCAATCCGTAACAGAACCAAGATGCTATCCTCCAAAAAAGGAAGCCAATCTGGTGGTCCCCTGCCATAAACAAACTCTACAACAGAAGAAAGAAATTGTTGCAAATAAAACTGTTGGGGAAAAAAAAAAAAAAAAAAAACCCTGGTCAGCTTCAGTAAGAAGCCGAGATCCCTCATAAAATCCTCCAAAGCTAGTTATGAAAACAAAATTGCCACTGACTCTAAAGACAACCACAAAGCATTCTATAGCTATGTCAAGAATTTCAATGGCAACACTCAGATCTGCTTAGAGTTACAGCACAATGGCACTAAATATACAGAACTAACGGATATTGCCAACATCCTGGCAGATAGTTCAGTGCTAACTTTACCCCTCTGTCATCCCCTAAAGGGCCCATCTCTATACCAGAAGAATGCAAAGTTCCTGTAATCACAGCTGTACAGGTAAAAACTACACTCTCCAAAGCCAAGAACACAGCATCCATGGGACCTGATGACATCCCAGGCTGTGTTCTACATGAACAGAACGAACTGGCACCCTACCCAAGTACCATGTTCAATCATAGCCTCACCTCAGGCTATGTGCCCACTGAATGGCACACAGCAACAGTTATCCCACTCCACAAAGGGGGAGGCACCACAGACCCCAGAAGCTACCGCCCCATTAGCCTAACGAGCCTGGTCTGCAAGGCTATGGAGCGTATCATCATGGAACCTTTAAACAATGACACTGGTAATCTCCAAACTCAGGACCCCACCCAGTTCGGATTTCTAAAAGGCAGATCATGTCTCCTAAACTTGATAGACTTCTTTAGTCACCAAAGCCGTAGATGAGGGTAAGGTGGTTCACACAGCCTATCTAGATCTCGCCAAGGCTTTTGACACCATCCCCACTCTGGAATTATAGATAAACATACTAAACTAGGTATAAATCCCTATGTCACAAGATGGATTGCCCACTGGCTCACTGACAGAACCCACACTGTGAAAGTAGCAGACTCCAAATCCAGCTTCAGACCAGTGACAAGTGGAGTACCACAGGGTTCAGTCCTGGGTCCTCTCCTGTTTGGTATCTACCACTCCCGTTTGGTATCTACTTCTCTGAAGTACAGGCCAACACAGAAGGTCTTTGGCTAATGAAGTTCGCAGATGACTGCAAACTAGGAGCCATAATCAAAACTCCAAAAGATGTGGTAGTCTACTTAACACCGAAAGTGTGATACGAGACCTTGGGACACAGGTGGACAGTAGTCTCTCCTTTGATAATCACATCGCCACAGTAGTCAGGAAATCCTTCTATGTGACACACCTCATCACAAAAGGCTTCTCATCCAGGAAAAAAAAAAAAAAAGAGGTCATTGTTCCCCTCTACTCGTCACTCATTAGACCCATTATAGTAGTACAATGCCCCTTTTGGTATGTACCTCACAAGACATCTACAACAACTGGAAAGGCCACAGAAATACCTCACAAAGGATTACTGGCCTCAAAGAGATGCCCTATGCAGACCATCTCAAAAAACTGCAGCTTTACTCCATTGCATATCGCCTACTCAGAGGCGATCTCTGCCTAACACACAAAGCTATGTCAAACCCAGAGCTGTTGGACATGCTCCACTTGAAATCCCAATCCCTACAAGCTACATGCTCTAGGGACCTAAACCTTGTCACCACAATAAACAGAATATACTGGAGGGACAGATTCCTGTCCCAGAGACTTCCCATACTCTGGAACTACCTATCTATATCAAACAAAGCTCCTCATTAGCACTGTTCAAGAAAAATCTAGATGACTGGATGGGAGATGGGTCACCCCGGGGATCACTTCTGTGGCTCTGCTCGACAGTGGCACAGGAAAATAATTTTCTTGGGTGGCGAAAGCCAGAGCGCCTTGTGTGTGGAGTCTGCATGTCCTCCCTGCAGTCGAGTGACGTTAAAGATATGCAGGTAGGTGCAAATGTGAATGGGTGTGCCTTCCTTGAAGGTTGGGCACCGGGCTGGCAACTCGGCACCGTAAAAATCCACTGCCAATCATTAGCAGACCGGAGTTCCGCTGTGGTGACCCCTAACCGAGAAAAACCAAAAGACATTAGTCAGAAAGAGTAATTCCTATGAAGAAAAAAAATTAGAACAGGCAACTAAGAGGGCTAATTAAGTCAAACAAAACAAACTTTGAGGTTAAGATAACTTCCCAGGTTAAAGAACCACAAGTCCTTCAGCTATGTCAGAAGTCTCAAGGGCAGCACACAGTAGTGTGCTGAACTGGTGGTTGATGGTGCCACATTCATAGAGCCTGGTGATATAGCGAACCGGTTAGTGGACAAATTCAGTTCTGACTTCTATAGCTAGGGAGCATGTACTAGCTGTGCTCGCTAAAGCCATGAATTTAAGTCTTAAGAGAGGCTCTGTGCCATGAAAATGGAAGACTGCCACAGTTATCCCCCTTCATAAGAGGGAATATTCAACAGTTCATAGAAACTCCAGACCCATTAATCCGATCTGTCTTAGCTGAAAAGCCATGAAAAGAATCATGGAAATCAACAATGGAACAAGAGACCTCCAGACAATGGATCCACCCCAGCTGGCATTGTCAAAGGATGGTCATGCTTACTGAACCTGGTGAATTTCTTTTGAAAGGTCACAGGGAAGTGCGAGGGGAAAGCAGTGCATACTACTTACCTAATCTGGTTAAAGCATTTGATACAATACTCCACTTGGGCATTGTCAAACTTACAGAACTAGGCAGAAACCATTTTATAACACACAGGATAGCTAGCTGGTGCACAAATAGGATTGCCGATACTCCCCTCTACAAAGAAAAAAAAAAAAAAGTCAGTCACCAGTTGAGTCCCTCAGGGTTCTGTGCTGGGCCTGCTACTCTTTGGCTTTTACCTCCAAGAAGTGGAGTTACAGTTAGGAGTCTGAACAAAACCAAGGTTTTCACAACTAGTTTTCAGATGCAAAAGAACATGAAGACTCCAATTACACATTCCCTGGGATTCAATAAAGCCTACACTAAGTGTACATCTTTCTGAGTAAACTGACACAGCTCACACCTTCCTTCTAATTTTAATTTTCCTACCGATATTTTTGCAGTTTTAAATATTGACAGGAATCCATAAATGTTACCACAGTGTAATTTTTCCGAGTGACTAGAAAGCACACAAAATGTGATGATTGTTCGTGAATACACACTGTGTACACTCAATGTAAGCTTTACTGAATTTAGCCCATTATTATTTTTCTTACTATAAAATCCCTTCCTTTAAACAATGTTTAGTGCCACAAAGGAAGATAAAAGGATATCAAGAAGATAAAAACATTGAGTGTAAAACAAACTCATGCAGTATGGCAGCTCCCTGTCAAGACATTTTATTTATTTTACTTTGTTAACCGGGAAAATCCAGCTGGACCAGGTCCATTTTCAGTGTTGGCCCAGGGAGAAAAGGTCCACAATTTAGAAGCCTTTTATACAATGAGAAATATACATACAAAACAGGTAAGAGAGAAAATTTACAAGTAGATGTATTTATTACTTTCTTAACAATAGCTAAAAAGGCACTGTGGGACGAAGATACAGTTTGAGTATTATTTATAAGGGTTCAGACAGATATATTCAGAAGTCGGTTCCCAAATAGTTAACAGTTGAGGTATAAACTGAAAAATAACCACTTTGATGCAGAAACATTAGTAATGCAGGAAAGTTCAATACAATGCTGAAAAACTCTTAGGTGCTGCTAGAGAGTTCCACCAACTGGGCTATATGAACACTAACTCGTTACTTTTCTCGCCTGTCACTGCAAATCACAACTCCACCTTCTTACTGACCTTCATCTCCACACTACACAAAAGACCCTGCCTGAGGTATGTGTTCCCACTCCAAAGAATACTTAGACTTGTTTCTGTGCAACTCTCTCTCCTACTTAACTCACTCAGAAGGACTTGGTATTCGCAGAATGAGAGAAGGAACAAACCTCAAAGTCTTTTGCAAATCAAAATATGTACGAGCAAATTTAAACCTACAATAAAGTGAACTATGGACAAATGCTATCTTTCATCAGTACTAGATCTGGTGAGGGAGTCAATACTGCACACAGACTAAAGCACAACTAAAAATATACAGTTTCCACAATTCTTAATAAACAAAGTCAGAGATCACAACCATACCTCTCAAGTGTGCCTCATTACGAGGAACGTACCTCATTTGAGGTCTTAAAGTTAATGTTCCTTGAAGTTCCACATTGAAAGACTATCACACATTAAGTTTTAGGAATTTAAGAGAAATCCATGGTAAATAGAAATTAATCATATTAATTTATTAAAGGCTTCTTTATAAGTAAAGCCAGCATATGTTAACCATTCTATGACCTTCCTAGTTGAAGTTGTTAGTAAGCCATTAGTATGTGTAACATTTTGCCCATTTGTTCCACATTAGGAGGCTAGTGTTCCTCATTTGTGAGATGGAATGTTGAGAGCTATGATCACAACACAAAGTATGAAGCTTCCTTAACAACACCATTATAATCTCGCTCATCTTAAGGTACACTGACTAAAATTAAGAACTGATACAGCAAATATTCCTCGACAAACCGAAGGCTCCCCACTGAGGTAGTATAAACAAAAGTCTACAAGTTTCTTCAAACTTGCTTTTCCTGCATTTTCTTTGTAGGCAAATTCTATTTTTTTTTTTTAAACGTCTCCACTCATCTGGTCTTCACTAAACAGCACTTCCTACCCTATGTACCTTAGAAAATTCACCGAAGAACATACATTTTGAACACTGAGTTCCACATTTGCAGCACTAACACAAATGAGTCTGAGGGCACACTCAGGGTGGGCTTGTTTTTTGGCCAACTAGAACAGCTCTTTCATTTGTCCCTCCTTTACCCCTGCTTACCCCACCACTTATCTCAGGCCTTCTTGAAGGATGCCAGGGTATTCTATTAAATAAATAAATAAATAAATAAATAAATAAATAAATAGACAAACCAGTGTACTGCCTTTTGATCTGCAAATTGCTATGTCTAGGTTAAACTCTACACCTAGAATCTGGAAAGTATGCCCCCTCATATACCTTTCCTATTTACGTAGGCCAGAGCAGTGTCCCCCTAATTGCATTGCCTTCGTTTTTATCACTACTGCAAACAAACATTTCACTATACAAATGGGTGAAAACGATCAATCTCAAAACAAAAAGACTAGGAAGCACATGTATATCTGTTACTTGTATCAAAACATTAAGACTAAGTCACTCAAGCCTTTTCTACTTATTTCAAGGTGCAGTTGGTAACCAAAATGCACAATCATACAATTAATTTAAAAAGTTGTTTTTGTTTAAATAATTTGTTTAACTGTTGTAGGCTACACACTAAAGTGCAATAGCCTTTTCTGGTCGTTTGTAGTCGTTTAAAGCTGTTTTAAGTGTATTTTTTTACTGTTTTTGCCTTATCTTTTCAAAAAAAAAATATCTTTGTTTCAATCTTTCAAAGCTAGTTTAGTCCAGTTTGGCTAGTGCTAAATTCAGGGCTGCGATATTAGTTTCTGAGTTGCCCATACCTTACTTGGATATAAAGAAGTTTCGCTCGTCACCTGTGAGAGGGGAGCTTTGAGCAACCTATCTGTCTCTGGAGAAGTGGTTCCAGCCCAGAAGTTTAGTTTATTGGCCATTTTGGGCTAATTTCTCCCTCTCATTTCCCTACTACAAAAACCGCATTTGCACGGTTTTGCACACCGGGCAGTGCCGGTTAGCTACGGTTAAATTATTCCAGGCTCCACCAAGTCTCCTCTTCAGTTTTTCCCTTGAAACTAGTCTAACTCTCAACCTAAGCACCGAAAAAACATCTCACAACCCAGCACTTGCTCAAATACCCTTACACAGATTGCCCAGCAGGGCAAGGCTCTTTATTCACCCCTCACCAACCAAGCAACTAAGCAGCTCACCCCCTACTATTCAGACAGCTCTCTCCTCCTACCACAAAACACTAGCATATGCGCGAGATGCAATTATACAGCCAAACTGGAAGCTAAGCTGTCTCCACCCAAGACTGGAACAGACAGTCAAAGAGAGAAGGTTAACACTTGCACCAAAACTCCAGCCGCACACAGACCTACTAAAACAGCACTGGCAAAAAATACACAAAATCATACTCGGAGGCTCTAAATAAAAACCTGCAAAAGCAGAGACCTCCAAAGCAGACACCCAAACAACCTGCACATCCCATCACAAACCAGACAACACACAAAAATCAATGTGCCGCACAATCACAGCCCTTAAGGCGAAATAACATACCTAACACACTAGTAATAGGTGACTCTATAGTCAGGCACACTAATGTCCCACTCACTAGGCTGGACAAGCAGAAGGTTACTGTTAGCTGCCTGTCGGGAGCCAGAATCCTCCACATAACACAAGCACTCAGGTCACTCCAGAACAAGTACAAATATGACTCGTCATTGTTCATGTTGGTGTGAATGACCTGAGACTTATCTCCCTGGACTACATGAAGAGAAGACATGGAAGAGCTCTATGATCATGCAGCCCCGGCTGGTATGACCCTGACCTTGTAGCATCCTGTTCTCACCAAGAATGATAACTCAGTATAAAGAAAAAAATGATCAATTTCAACAATTGGCTAGGCTTCTGGTGTCATTCAAAGGGGATCCAGTGTCTGTCAGCCTGGGACGACATGCTAGACAAGCCGCGTTGCTTCTCTAGAGACAGCTTACACCTGTCACTCCTAGGCTTTCAAATAATGGCCAAGGCTCTTGCTGCCCCCATAGTGCCTTTTTTAGGCAAGGCTCAAAAGTCAAACCCACCTCTGTAAACAGCACAATTAACAAAAAACTGAGGGTTATGCTACTCAAAGCCAGGAGTTTAAATCTCAAAATGCAGCGCTCAACGTACTCCTCAGTATGGAGAACGTCAACATCTGTGCAGTAACTGAAACCTGGTTCAAGGCTCCAAAGAGCACCCCAGCACTACTGGGCTACAACTCCTAACACGTTTCGGGCACAGAACAGAGCGAAACACAAAAGGAGGGGATGTATCCATATTCATCAAGGATACCTACACCTCCAGGTTAGTGGCGCAGCAGGATACCTCTGAGATCATCCATGTGCAATTAACATCAGGCAAATCTGCAATGCAAATTGTGGCCTGCTACAGATCACCCTCCATGACCCAAGACCACCACTCCACTTTTCTGTAGACACTGAAAACATGAAGGTCCTACCAAACACCCGGATATTGGGCGATTTCAATTACCCTACCATTCACTGGGAAAACTTCTAGTAGTACAAATTCTCAGGCCCAGCACTTCCTGGAATTCATCAACTCAAACACCCTGGATCAGCTGGTAAACTCCCCTACCAGAGGTGAAAACATACTGGACCTGGTCATCACCAACATGGGCGACAGGTGTTCCACACCGGAGGTCAACCAGTCACTGGTTAGATACAGACCATAAACTAATCACTCTGGATGTCCACACCCCACCACCACCCCCAACTAAGGAAACCACAGTAAAAAACTTTTCTAAAGCAAACTTCACCTAACTTAAGACAAAGGTGGTAAGTTTCACAGCCTCCACGCTAAAGGTTAATGCTGCCCAAGATGCAGAAACCTTTACAAATGCACTCTATGAGCACCTACAAGGATGCATGGATCATGTCATCCCTAGCAAAACCAAGACTCCTGACTCTAAGAGAAGGAAAACAGTTTGATGGACCCCTGTAATAAACAGGCTATACAATAGGAGGAGGAAACTAGTTCAGAAAAAAAGCAAATACCAAGAAGGAAAGATATCCCTGATCAGTATCAGTAAGAAAATGAGGTCCATCATGAAATCATCCAAGGCTAACTAAGAAAGAAAAATAGCCAAGGATTCAATAGATAACCACAAAGCCTTCTTTAGCTAGATTAAGAATCTAAGTGGCAACTCGCAGATATGCACTGAACTAGTGTAAAATAGCACAAAATATACTGAACCTACTGATGTTGCCAACATCCTGGCAGATAAATTCAGTGCAAACTTCACCCCCCCTCTCACCTCCAAAAGGGCCCACAACAATACTGGAAAAGTGTAGTGTCCCAAAAATCACAGACGCACAGGTGAAAACAGCCCTTTCAAAAAGCCAAAAACACTGTGTCAATGGAAATAAATGGTGTCCAGGATGCATCTTACACGAACTACAGAACAAACTAACCCCCCCCCCCCACCTAAACACACTGTTCAGCCTCAGCCCATAGAATGGCGCACAGTAATGGTTATTCCTCTCCACAAAGGAGGGGCCACAACTGACCCTGGTAACTATCGCCCCATAAGCCTGACTAGCCTGGTCTGCAAGGCTATGGAGCGCATCATAATGGAACGCATTAACCAAGACATTGGGAACCTCCAAACACTTGACCCGACCCAGTTCAGCTTTGTTAAGGGCAGATCATGCCTACTAAACTTGGTTAACTTCTTCGAGACAGTCACCAAGGCCATAGACGAGGGAAAGGTGGTTCACACAGCCTACCTTGACATCATTCACCACTTTGGTATTACAGAAAATACTCACCAGCCTGAACATAAACTCCTACGTCACGAGATGGGTTGCCAACTGGCTTACAGAAACAACTCACACGGTAAGAATTGCGGGCTCCAGGTCTGACTCTAAAGTCACAAGTGGCATCCCACAAGGCTCGGTCCAGGAACCCCTACTGTTCGGCATATACTTCTCAGAAGTACAGGCAAAAACAGGAAGACTATGGCTAACCAAGTTCGCCGATAACTGCAAACTGGGAGCCATAATTGACTCTCCAGCTGACACGGACATCCTCTAAAAGGGCATTACTGAGACTGACACCTGGTGTCAAAGTCATAGCCTTAAGCTAAATGCCAAAAATTGCATAGTCATCCCGTTTGGGGAAAAACAAAATGCCCACAAATTACCACATAGGTGTCAGCCCCCTTAATACAGAAGAGGTAATAAGAGATCTGGGGACCCAGGTAGATAGTAATCTCTCCTTTGACAATCATATTGCCAAAATAGTTAGGAAATCCTTCTATGTGGCCCATCTAATTACTAAAGGGTTCGCAACTAGAAATAAAAGAGGTTATAGTGCCCCTCTACTCCTCATTCATTAGACCCATCATTAGAGTTTGCTTGGGTCTTTCAGCTTTTCCCGGTTAGGGGTCACCACAGCGGAACTCCGGTCCGCTAATGATTGGCAGTAGAGTTTTACGTGCTGGCTTGCCGGGCCTAATGCACAACCTTCAACGAAGGAACGCCCATTCATGCATGTCACCACACAGAAGACGCTCTGAGAATCGAACGGGCAATGTCTAACTGTGAGGCGACAATGCTACTGCAGCACCACCACCGCAGATAGACCCATCATTAGAGTACAATACCCAATTTGCGATGTACCTCACAAGACACTTCCAACAGCTGGAAAGACCACAAAAGTAGCTCACCAAGTGGATTTCTGGTCTCAAACATATGCCCTATGCAGCCCCACTGAAAAAACTCCAGCTGTACTCAGTGGCATATCGCTTACTCAGAGGTGATCTCTGCCTGACTTACAAAGCCATGTCCAACTCAGAACTGATGGACCTGCTCCACCTAAAGAAATCCAAGTCACTGAGAGCCACGCGCCACCTCGCAACAATAAATAGAACATGCTGAAGTAGGGTTACCACCTGTCCCACTTTGCGAGGGACAGTCCCTCTTTGGACAGTTTTGTCCTGACAAAAAATATTAAAAATGGCAAATGTCCTGAGATTGTAGGACATAATTATTTCCTATATTTTATGTAATAGTTGCATAAAACAGTTATTCTGTATCTAAAATACCTAAATGTTATAAGAAACAGAATAAGCAACTAAAATGATACAAGAACAAGCTTTTATTTAGGCAAAAAAGTTAAGTCCTATCCTTTGTACTGACCGTGGGTATGTGTCGGCCTGTAAAATCTGATGTATGTCCCGAAAATGTCCCACTTTGGCCATTTCAAAAGGTGGCAACCCTATGCTGGAGGGGTAGATTCTTGTCACAGAGACTCCCTATGCTTTGGAACAAAATTCCACATTACATCAGGCAGAGCCCCTCACGAACACTCTTAAAGAGAAACCTTGACGAATGGACGGGTAACAGAAAATACACCCCTGGGATCACTTCATTGGCTCTGCTTAACAGAGGATCAGTTAATTAATCAATGGGGCGGCGAAAGCAGACACTTTCTGGCTAGTCTTATAAATGCCCTCGGGCAGATAACCTCGCTTATTGATGTACACTCTTACCTATGAACATATAATTCCCGATGTGGAACTTGCACGATAGTGAATATATTCCAATTATTACTAAAACTGTCAAAGAATATAAATCAGAATATTTGCATTAACAACAACCATCTTGAGTTACAATAATGTACGCAGGCTAAGCTTTACTAATTATATACTATAATGCCGGCGAACATATCCGTGCGGCTCTATGAAAGCATTTTCAAAGTTTTCTGGGTAAAGTAGTAATTTAGTATTAGGACCGTGGTCTTCTCTTTGCATCAAATTAGATTTACGTCTCAGAAAACAAGCACACATTTTAAGTGTGAACGTCATCTACACATATTAATGCTGTTAACATTTTAGCTCAGCAACACTAGTTTCGGCAAATACTACTTATTCACCACTCTGTTTCCAAATTAGAGACTATACGACTATCAAACTTTGCATATCGCCGGAAAGTCGTCTAGTGTACTGCCTAGATAATGAGATATTTAGTTGTTCGGGGCTCCATTCCACAGATACTTTATAAGCAAAACACAGGAATGCATGTCCTGCGGAAACATGCAATAAAAGTTCAGCACGTGGGTGCATGCGACACGCCCCAATAATACTTGGGAAGACACCCACAACCATCTCTAATATATACATTTATTAATGTTACTTAATATCAGCAAGCCAAAAACACAAAACAATATTAAAGAATTACTCACCAACGACAGATAAGAAAAAATATACATAACAAAATACGCATTAAGATACGTCCAAAGATTTCACAGCACCCCATCAACAGAATAAAACACGAACTTTAAAACATATTTTTTGCTAAAAGAAAAACGTACCCATTTGAAACTCTAAAGCTGACGGCTTTAGCTTACAAACATAAAAAGAGCAAATTGCTATTAAATCACCATTTCCAATAAGCGCTACACCAAGCAGTTTTGTGCTAACTTGAAATAATTTATATACAAACATAGTCTTACTGCTGTAGAGCCAGATGAAGAGGCGATATAAACTTTGATCACCATAATGCTGCTCCTCTCCAATCCAGTAATGTAATACACCAATTAAGATCGCTGCAACAACGGTATAAAAATTTGACAGATGCAAGCAGTTTCAAATATAATTATTCGCAACTCTACAAAATGATTAGCTCTTACTTCCGTCAAATGACAAACCATAACACGCCCACTTTACACAAGGCCGAGCATATGTACCCTACGACTTAAATATTTGCATAACATGTAAAAAAAGGGAAACTCTAATAAGCAACGCGAGAGTTAGCCGACATCTTTTCTGTTCTTTTTGTTGTAAAGCAAATATTTTGATGGTAGACATAGTGGTAATGTCAGGCATGCTTCTCTCACAAACATTTTAAAATAGTGTTAAATTAATGGTCATGTAATTGCGTTTTAATTGTATTTCATTATGGGAGGTGGTACTTGTTTCCCAATTTTTCCTCCTTAATGTGCTGTGGAGATCATACACTTAAGCCAGACAATGAGCAAAAATATTCAGAAATCCAGAGTATGTGGCATGTTAAATTAAACGGCTTAGTTAAACATAAATTGTCTTGGTGTGTAGAGTTTAGGGCATTTCTGTAAAATTTCCGCACGCGCATGGATTTGGGACTTATTGATGAACACTCTTACAATTGAGCTTTAAAGGCAGATGGTTGGAGCTGCAGTCCTGTCCTAAATATGTTTTAGTAGTTTGTATAAGCAGGTGAAAGAACAGTACATAGAAACTACCATGTAAAGCCAATTTAGTACAACAGTTAAATATTGAATTTATTCAACAACTGCAGTGACACTTCTTCCACTTGGGAACCTGACTCAGGAGCGCTAAGTAAATGAAGAGGGTCAATGTGGTAACTGGTAAGTGGCAGCCGCAGTTTGAGGTTGAGATATAGTTCTCATCTTGAAAAGTCTATAGAGGATTGCACCACTGTCAGCATATAATGATAACAGAGTGCTTCTGTCAATGGTTTAAGCAATAAGTAGGCTGTACCATAGTCCAAACTCAACACAGTCCAACTAGGGTTATCGCCTGGCCTCTTTGGACATTTGTGACCTGTGAAAAAAAATTGAAAATGTCCTGAAATTTTAGGACAAAGCATAGTTTGTATGTTTTCTTTAATAGCTGCATAAAACAGTTTTTTTCTGAAACACCTAACTGTAATATGCAATAGCATAAACAACTCAAATACTACAATAGTAAGCTTTTATTTTGAAAAAAAGTGAAGCTGTTTCCTTTGCATTGATCATGGGTATATTTTGTCATGAAAAATTTCACATTTCTACAAAAAGTCCCACTCTGGGCATTTGAAAAGGTGGCAACCCTAAACTCAACAGGCCAATCTGAATAGGTATGCCTTATTGACAACACACCCTCCTGCAGATTTTGTTGTGTTTAAGGGCTAGACCAGGAATCACCCTGTAATTTATTTCCCAGCAACCAGTAAAATAATTTCCAATCTCCAGAAAGGCATCTTTTCAAGACTCCATCTTGCAGGACCAGCAATGCTTTAAAAGCAACAGCAATTATGAGATGGGAAAGAACAGCCGGTGAAAACGTCCCAAGCCCAAGGATTGCACACAAAAGCATTTAAGGAACACTATTAAGCACTGCTTAATTAAGTGACCTGCTCAGAGTCACATTTTATAAAAGTAAAGAATGAGGAGTGTGATGTCCCTCTTCTGGGCCAGTGATCAAGAAGCCTCAGTCCTTACCACTGGCACTGGTGGTGAACATTCACTGTGGGAAAATAGACACACAGTATTTTCAGATGCCGCTGTCTTCCCTTAAGAGCACACAGGGAATGCATACGCCAGTCCTGGGAGTGGGCCTTCTCTCTAGGCTCCAAATAAGAGTCCCTACTGACCATTATAGAGCTGAGTCCTTAGCCGGTTGTTCCAAGCCAAGTCATCCACCTGTGAAATCAGTGCTTTTGGTGTCCCTGTTCAAAGTAGCTGTCTCACACACACACACACACACACACACACACACACACACACACACACACACACACCTGGGAAAGGCTGGCACAGATTACCTGCTCAGCCACTTCCTCCCAGACTATAAGCTAGATTCACTGCCACCAGAACACCTGAAGGCAGCTACTTTAAGGCTCTTACAAGGGTACCCAATTACACTTAACAAAATTAATATTTATACAAATGGTAGTGTTTAACCAAGCAGCAAGACTTTCAGGAGCATGTAGCCACAGTGCCACTAAATAAATGCAAGTACTCCCAAAGGTTAAATATTTTCTAAAAGACCAGGCACAATGAAGGGACTAGATATATTTAATAATAAATAATAAAAAGTGTGGAAATAGTGAATATCTATTTACAATAAACACCAGAGTTTCAATTATATGAAATATAAAACAACACAGATGGAAAGACTCAGACAGACACAGAAAAAAAAACATTTAGCTAATCTCACTATGTTTTCCTAACTGACTGAAGAATTACTGTTCCCCAGTTACTTACTAAAGCAAGGCAAGATGATGGTGGATGAGTGTCTTGTCAGGTCCAACAACAAGAGTGCACACCTCACGTCTCTCACTAGTATTCAAATACAATTTCAGTGCTGTTACAGAATTACATCACATCTGGTCACCTGACTCTGAGGTTTCCACACTACCTTCTCACTAGAAAATGAGGCAGGATCTGGTACTGATGTGTCACAATACGCACATATAACTTTAGCTAAGGTTTATTGCAGCATCTGGAATCTGTAAAACAATTCCAGCACTTCCACCCTTCCTGCAGAAACTAACAAGCCATTCTCCGACACCCCAGTCTAGCAATTAGTTCACCACTAAGGAGAATGGAGCCAGATCCCAGGCCATGCTTTTCACACACATTGCATCTCTAGCTGCATTCAGACCCGTGAAATAAAATCGTTATGGCCTAAACCAAGTCATTTAATTTCAGGCTATTTTTCTTAATGTTAGTAGGGCTGAGCTTAACCTCTTCCCTTCCAGTATCATCTCTTAAAATATATACATTTCATCAGTTACAACAAAACAGTCTGACATACATGTATATTTCTTTTGTCTGGTAGGACCCACTGTTGATACACAAGCAACTTTACATATACATTTTTAACATAAGCATCTGTACAAATCAGTTTGATATTCAAACTACATATCATTCTTTACAAAACTCCAGCTAGCTATGCTGGCATGTGTTACATATGCACTGCCCTAGCCCTACTGCCGTTAGTAGAACTGGCACTACCTCACATCATCACAAGGAGTACGATTGTACCAGTCAGATGTTTGAATTATTACTAATGCAATAACCTTAGCTATATAGGTTATATGAACAATCGATCCAGCCAAATAATCCTTAAAATAAACTTTTATTCGATGCTGAACATACTATTAAACACAATAAATCAAGCGCTTTCGCCTGATAATATCAGGCTTTATCAAGATACTTCTTTGAAGGATGTGCTGCATTTTAAATACTACCATGAGTTTCCGGTTGAACAATTAATTACATATAATTAAATCATTAATTGATATTTAAAGTGCAAAATGCGTTGAATACTGAACAATAAAATAAGTATATACCGAAATTCATTGTCTCGGAATGAACTGGCCAACAATTTCATTTGTGTGAAACTATTTTAAAATTACTGTACATTTACGTAACCTGGAAAATCCTTTACAAATATTGTTGTTCATTTGTAGAATTACGTATCATTAATAAGCACATCCGGTGTGATGTAACTTACAAACTCTAAAATCTCCAATAACACCCTTTTAGTGAATAAATATATAAATATTCTTATTATTCATATAAACATTAAAAACATCATAAATAGTTAATAAATAAATAATAATTTAAACTGTTAATCAATAATTACTAAAATGTAATAAAATGTAATAAAATGTGGTCATTGATCATTAAACCTAATATGCCACACTTATATTTTTTGTGTGGCGCTTGTTCAAACAAATTATTAATCCATTTTCTTCATGTAATAAGAAAATCAATCTTACAAGTAGTAGGTTTGTAGCCAGAGTGCATATACCTATTAAAAATTGACCATTAAACCATGTCTTAACCTGCACACCAATGCGTTCCTGTAAATAAATTGTTGCTGGTATTTTATTTTGTTTTATTATATTACAGCCTCGCCCGTAATTTTTAAAACACTCCTAATACTAATGGTATCGTTCATACCTGGGGGTTTGGCCGCGTTTAACTTGATCTGCCAAAGTAATTCTTTGTATTCAAGTGTTGCTTCCCATTCCCCACCTCTAGGGTTCTGCGTAACCTGTTCCAATACCAAAAATTTAAGAGCCATGTTTGGACATACTAAGGAGTGTTTAAAAAAAGCATTTGATTCCTTCTTTCTATTGATTTCATATCAATGCTCGTATAGCCTTTTACGGAGCGTTCTTTCCGTCTTGCCAACATAAAAACTAGAACAACTTGTACATATACCAAGGTATACTAACCCCTTTGTACCACAGTTGTAATACTTGGTTGGCTTTACTTTAAAATTCCTAGCCGCAATGTAATAATTGTTATTATTGAAAATATGTGGGCATTGTTTGCAGGCACCACATTTGTACGTGCCCACTTTGAGTTCATGAGAGGTAGAATTCATAGTCTCTTGTCTTTCAAATAAACCCTTTAAATTAATATTTCTTGCATTAACAAATTTGGGTTGTGCAGAAATGTAATTCCTGGTGTCATCATGGGTCTTTAAAATTGGCCAATATTTAAATACTACGTTTTTAATCTTAGCAGAATCATTGTTGAAAGTGTGTACCAACATATTATGCGTTTCCTGGTAATCCTTGTTCTTCATATGGGTAAAATGATCTAATTCTTTACCCAATAAAGGGGCGTATTTGTCTTTTCTATTTTCAATTACTTCCCCCACCATTTTGTCAAATAAATGTTTGGGATATCCCCTTTCCAAAAATAGTGTTTGGAGCAACTGAATTTCTTTCAAAAATAACTCCTCTGTGCTACACATTCTTGATGCTCTAATCAGTTGCCCTTTCACAATACCCCTTTTCTGTGCTAAGGGATGTCCACTATCAAAGTGCAAATATGAATTAGAAAATGACGCTTTTCTGTATATTGTTGATTGAAAAACACCTGTATCAGGATTCTTACTTAAAAACACATCTAAATAATTCACACTATCTTCACTAAGGCTGTGTGTAAATCTTAAAAAATGTGTGGTATTATTGATATAGGAAAGAAATTCATTAAATTCTTGTGAAGTACCATCCCAAAACATACAAATGTCATCCAAGAAACGCTGATAATGTACTATGTTTTTTGCCCAAGGTGAAGTGAAAATATAATTCTTTTCCCACATATGCAAAACAATGTTGGCATATGCCGAAGCACATGGGGTACTCATCGCTACCCCTTTCTTTTGTTTGAACAATTCTCCATTAAAATATATGTAATTATTGTTCAAAATAATGTCCATAAATTCTACCAAAAGCCTTGTAACATTTGCACTAAAATCGGATGTGGTTACCAAAAATTCATTAAACCATTCCAGACCCTCAGCATGTGGGATACTTGGAAAAAGTTCTACTATGTCAATGGTCACCAAATACTTAGTCTTCTCATAAAGTTCCTTTTGAATACTTCTCAGGAATTCCCAAGAGTCCTTACAGATGTAATTCAAGGACATAACCAATTTTTTCAAGGAAATATCAATAAATTTACCCAAGGGCTCCGTAATACTACCTCCCCCAGCCACAACTGGTCTAAATTTTAGGGGATTTAAACCTTTGTGTACCTTCGGAATGCCAAATATTGTAGGGGTCAAGGGCTTGTTAACAAAAAGAAAATTATATAATTTTTCATTAATGGCCCCTTGCATTAAATGATCCTGCAGTATAAAATTGATCTTAGAATGGGCCACATTAACTTCATTTATAGAGCTTATAGTGTATTGTTCTGCATCTTGTAAAATGTCATGAATAGAAGCTTCATAATTGCATTTGTACATTAATACACCCCCCCCCTTTGTCTGGCTTCATAATTCTTACATTGTCAGTTTTTAAAGAATTAATTAATTGCCAGCATTCTGAGGACAGATTTTGAACTGTTGAGTCGTTTGAATTAGCCTGGTTCCTTATGTCCCCCTCAACTAACTCCTCAAAAATTTTTAACACTGGGTGCATAGGTGGATTAAATGTACTTGCTCTCAAAAACAACTCTTGTGCATATTCCTGTCCCTTGAACCATACGTTTAGGTTTAACCTTCTAGTAAAGAGTTTTAGTTCCAAGATTGTTTTAGTAACATCCATTGAACGAGTAGGGACAAAATGGAACCCTTTAGTAAACAACTCAAAATGCACATTATTAATCTGAATGTCAGTGTAATTGTATATTGAAAAATTGTCTTTGGTGACTACAACACAAGGACTATGAGGTGGATCAACAAAATTTGTTTCCAAGTTGTCAGGACCAAAAATGTTATTGTGGACTATCTCTGTGGTTTGCCCCATCCCCGTTGTTGGTAAACTGGGCCTCTGTTGTTTGGTCTGTCTGGGGGGTACTGAAAAACCTGCTGTACATTTTTACCATTAATGTTGGATTTTTGTGCCAACCTTTCACTTCTCCTTGGCATATCCTCTACAGGGGACTTCATGTTGTCAGTATTATCTGTCCCCCTAAATCTATTATTCGTGTTGTAATTAAAACTTTTCCTTTTGTGCATGGGTTGATATGCTAACCCATTTTTATATTCGTTGAGGTCTCTTTCTAATTTTCTTATTTTTCTATTGACAATTTTACAACAATGTTGGTCCACCTCTTGAAAAACATTGTTGTAATCCCTTTTAACCTGGCCAAAATTACTGTCCGAAACAACATCATCATTTAATTTATTTAAATCAGTCAGCAAAATGTTCAGTTTGGATTCATAGTCCTTGATCATGTATTTGATCATCTCCAAACCAGTCTTGTTGAATAGTTCAGTCAATTCTTTGAATAAAACAGACCCTGGAGACGCGTTATTTGGAAACTTCATGTAGCGGAGTCCTTTTGGTACCCGCTGTACACGTATGCATTCCGTTAAATAATCAATTTTTAGTTGAGTAGCTTTGTATGCATACAATTTATCACTTAGCATTGTAAAGTTATCAACAGCAGGTTCTACAATCACATTGTTGCCAGAAAAAGTACCCGTTTTGAATGCAAATTGTTTTGTTGTCCAAGCGTTAAAATTAAACGTCGTCGCTGCATCCCCCAAGCCGTTAGCTGTAGCCGAATGTGAATTGCTGGCCACTTCCCTCACCTCTTTCTGCGAAGGTGGTCTAGTGCTGCTAAAAGTACTTGGTTTATTCCCCAACGCGTTGCCTGGACCCTTATTCCTTTCAAATTCTTGTTGCTGGTTCCCCGGCACCTGGTTTGCGTCATTTTGCTTCAATGAACTTGTCAGTTGAGTAAGTAACCAGATAACTTGCCGAAATTCCTCCCGGGTCACTGGTGCATCATCTGACACTTCCTTCAAGATACTAGGTGTAGCATCGTATTCGGACTGGCTGGTCCGTTCCGCCATGGTCAAACAGCCAAGAAAAACGAAGTAAAATCCGAAAGTTCCAAGAATACCGGATGTTCTTAATGATATGTATTTCTACAAATGAACAACAATATTTGTTAAGGATTTTCCAGGTTACGTAAATGTACAGTAATTTTAAAATAGTTTCACACAAATGAAATTGTTGGCCAGTTCATTCCGAGACAATGAATTTCGGTATATACTTATTTTATTGTTCAGTATTCAACGCATTTTGCACTTTAAATATCAATTAATGATTTAATTATATGTAATTAATTGTTCAACCAGAAACTCACGGTAGTATTTAAAATGCAGCACATCCTTCAAAGAAGTATCTTGATAAAGCCTGATATTATCAGGCAAAAGTGCTTGATTTATTGTGTTTAATAGTATGTTCAGCATCGAATAAAAGTTTATTTTAAGGATTATTTGGCTGGATCGATTGGTCGTGGTGTTTTTTTCTTGGAACATTTGGATTTTACTTCGTTTTTATATAGGTTATATGTTACATAAGATAAAATAGCCAGCCAGCTTCCAAGGCTTCACTGCACCTTCCATGTGCCAAGTCCATTGATAGCTCAAACTGGCAGTGAAGACAATCAGTGATCTGGGCTCCAGTCCCTTCAGAGCTTTCATGCCAACTAAAATGGGGGAAGCTAGAACCTTGAAAGAGGTCAATGCTAAGTAAGTAAAAATCAACATCTTCAGCTTGGCAACAAAAATCATACAAAAATAAGTGGGATAGAGGGAGGGAGCAGCTACTGCAGCAGTAATTATTCAAACATCTACTGTTATGATAAGTTAGTTTACACAACTATACTATGTTCATCATTTGATGACTGCTGCAGTAGCAATAGCTATATGATAGAACACAATAACATAAGAGGCCTGGGAGGAGGAAGGATAAGGATTCAGGAACCCCTAAAGAATGGTCATAGCAAAGTCTGCTCTAGATCTGGAAAAGGAGTAGTGCTTTATAAATGTAAGTATAGAGGAATAAGTTAATGCCTATATAGTACATCTAGAGTCCAACATTTTTGTTGGATACGGTGCACAATTTAGTTTTATTTAGGGGTAGCAGGTGCATTTTTTCTTAGGGGTAGGAGTTAATGTTTTCTGAAAGCATGCAGACTTTTTTTTTACATCTGGGAAAGGTACAAAGATAAGAAAAGAACAGACAAAAATAGGTGTAAGTGGGGATACAGGCTGTAACATGCACGATAGCATGGGTAGCCTTAATTTTAGATTAGGTAATACCTGTGGGTGCAGCTGTCAATTTTGGGCAGCTGTTTATAACTGGAGGGTTAAACTTTATTTGTTTAAAATGTATATAGTTTTGCGTGTTTGTTATAAGTTAAGAGGGGATGGGTTATTCTGAAAATCCGTTTTTTGAGGATTTTCATTAAAGCAAAACATCTTAAAAATCTGACATCAGTTCAAACAGAGATGAAGAGAAACAAATTTATAACAGAGATGAGGAGAATCAACTGTATAAAAGAGCAGCCTGCTAAACATTAGTGTGAATATGTAAGACAAAAATTGAAAATACACTTTCAAAAAATTTATGTATAATAGGTGGGAACAATATCATTTTATCATAGTAGCTACACTACCCATATTATCATGGAATGTAAATGGCATTACAGGTAGAGACAAAAAGGAAAGAATTCTGAACTATATTTAGACATGCAGAGTGCAAAGAGTAATGTTGCAGGAGGAAAGAAATGAACATGTGAATTTAAAAAAAAGATTGCTGGAAAGATATTCAGCAGAATATCAGGGATAAAGAAAAAGGAGAGTAATAATATTGATTACTAGGGGGGCACCAATATTGCTAGAAGAGGAAACAATACAATACTGGTAGATTTGTGGTAGTAAGGGGCTATTGTCAAGGGAGGAGGATAACACTGGCATAGGCTTATATTCCACCAAAAACTGCTATTAATGAGCTTAATACAATTTTGGGAGAAATAATCAGCTTTTAAACTGGGAATATTAGTTAAAGGTGGGGAATGGAACTTCATTTGCAGTAGTAAGGATGTATCAGTGGGACCTAGAAGGAATATATAATGAAGGGTCTACTTCAAAACATCTAAAACCCATAACATCTAATTTCATAACACTGAGACCAGAACATCTAAAAGCCAAAATATCTAAAACCCATAACATCGAATTTCATAACATCTAACACTACAAATCACAAGAAAATAGCATCCCCTCCACATATGACACCAAACTACCAAACACACTTTTTACTACATTTCTGCAGGGGGCAAGCCCCCCTGCACCCCCATGTGGGGGGCTCTGTCCCCCACACCCCCATAAATTAAATATACCAACTCCAAGATCACACTACAATGGGAGAAAGTTAATTTCCTAACCCCACTGTATCAAGCCCCCATGCAGAAACATATTAGTATTTAGTACTATATATGACATTATTATTTTTGTACTGAGTTATATGTGTTTTATTTAACTGATAAGGAAAATATTATTACGTATTGGTCACATGACATGAAGCTTATTTAAGAGGTGGAGAGTTAACACGTATAGATCTTATGAACTCTCAGTTCATTGTGACTACTTGGAGATACAAGCACTTACCTGGTTTTGTTTGTTATTCTCCAATAAACAATTAAAAAGGTTCACAGTGTTCTCTTTTTCCTGCACAGTAGTTTTTGGAGTTTTTCTGGTGTCTTTCCTGGTATTCCAAGCAGGTTGCAACAGGAACTTATATTCAGATATTACTGAATAAGAGGAATCTCACAGAACAAGAACAGGTGCAACTGCAGAGTGATAAATAGAAAATAAGGGAGTATTTGCATAATATGTATGTGATGCCCCTGCACTGGCCCAGTAATCAAGGAGCCTCAATCCTCACCACTAGCACCAGTGAGGGATATGCACATTAGGAGGATGACTACACACACAGCAAAGTACAATTTCTCTTAAGAGCACACAGAGATCACAGTCAGTCTGGGGCTGGTTTCACCCTCTTTCTCCAGATCTCCAATAAGACTCCCCACTGGCACAGCTATAGTGTTATTATCTCAGCCGAATGTCCAAGATAAGACTTCCAGCACCCTCTCTGTCCAACCAGTGCTTCAAGTCCCTGCCAAAGTAGCTGACACACACACTATGAGATTTGATTTATCCACAAACACATACCTGGGAAAGGCTAGCACAGGTTTGCTAGTTATGCCCCCTTCTGCCCAGACCATAAGGTAGTTATCACTGCCACCAGAACCCCTTATCAGCTACTTTAAGGCCCTTCCCAAAGGGTGACCAATCCTACTGTGTAATGTTACTATTATCCAAATGGTAAGTGTGACCTAGGCCAAGGCTATTTAGGAGTGGCCCATACAGTGTCACCAAATACATATGCAAGTACTCTAAGAGCTTAAATATCTCTAACCAAACCAGCCATAATTAAAAGGTTTAAATATATTTAATAATAAATAATACAAGAACAAGACAATACTCAATAACTCAACACAGTGACTACAGAGTTCAGAATCACAGGAAATATTTAAAACAACATTGCAGAACAGTCTCAAATAAATACAGAAACATCTAAACTAATCATTAGCATATTCCTATCTATATCTAAGAGATATTACTGTACCCTGATTACTTACTATTAGCAAGGCAAGTGCTGATGAGAGGATGTTTCCATGTCCAAAGACAAATACAAAATGCACAGTTTCTGAGAGAGTTCCCAAATTAATATCAAAACATTACTGCTGGTGACATCACTATTTGTCACCTGCCTTCAGTTCCCAGGCTAACAGATACCAACAGAATTTTTAGCACTTATGTGTGAGAAGTACATATCCCTCAGAAGTTTGCCTAGAACTGGAAGTCGTAAAACAGTTAAACACTTTTGCATTTTAAACCTAGTAATTATTTCTGCTTCAAGACAGTAGAAAGAAACCTCTAGCTGTAAACATCCTGTCACTTTCAGTGAAACTGGGAGATAAACACAATCATAAAACAATTCACTTATGTTCTTAGAGTTTACAGGTTAATTCTGTTCTTTTCCAGTAGGGTGCACTGTGGTTACATTCTTGAAGCTCAGTACATACCATACAGTTCAACACACACTTCTGCACCAGTAGGTTAATATCCGCATAACATATAGTTCTCTTGCATTTGTAAGACAAGCATATGGATCATATTAATATTCAAAAATGACGATTATTTACAAACTTCCAGCTAGCTGGGCTGGCAGCATTTCAGTTTGTCACAATGTATGAGTTAGGAATATTACTCTTAAGCAGCTATTTTTTATAACAACTCCGGAGCACAAAAACTTTTAGCACAATGACTTAGGAAGCATAAAGTAGAAAGGGTTGTCACCAGCCTTAGGGAGCTTACAACAAGAAAAATAATCAGAGATCCTGTAGAGGTATCAGAGATATTTCAGTAATTTTATATAAATTTGTATAAAGCAGAGACGTGGGGAAATCAAGAAAAAAGCACAAATGGAAATATTTATGGAAGACTTAAACATGCCAAGGGTAGAGGTAGCGAGGGCTCAACAATTAACAGTAATATAAGAGGAAATGAAATAAAAATAGTGATGTGTAATCAATCTGCTGGAAAGTCTCCAGGGACAAATGGTATTCCTGTGGAAGTTTGGAAGTTAGGAGGGAAGAAAGTGATAACAATCTGAGGGATTTTGTTTAACAGTACTTTAAAAGGAGGGGGAGCACCAACATCTTGGAAGAAAGCTGTGGTGGCTGTATTTCCTAAAGATGGCAAAGAACATATAGGGACATTTTAATTTTAAACCATGATTGCGAAGTGTTTATGTCTATATTAGCTAAAACAATGGTAAAAGTGTTGCCAAAATTGATAGATATGGATCAGTGGGGTTTAGTGGAGGGGAGGCAAACATTTGACAACATCAACAGAATGATGATTTCCAAAGAGAAGCAGAATGCAAGAAAACAACACTGTAGTTGGTTGATCTTGTTGCAGAGAAATCATTCAACAGAGTAAGCTGGGATTTTATGAGTAGGGCAACGGAAGCATTTGCATTTCCCTGAATTAATAATAAGGTTAATTAGGAAGATATATGAAGAATCAGAGGCAAGAATTACAGTGGAAGGGTTCCTCTCTGATAAGTTGTGTATGAAGAGAAGAACCAGGCAGGGATGTCCATTTTCATCTTTGTTATTTGCTTTATATTTAGAACCGTTGTCAAAGAAAATAAGAAACTCTGAAATTCAGGATATAATTGGCATGGTAATCAAAAAGGTTGGCTTTATTTGAAGTTGGTGTTATTTTGTTCATAGGTTCATATGTAAGTACTATGCTAGCTTCCATCAAGGGCCATTTTAAGCCTAGACAGTTTTCCTTTTTGTGCACAAATGGATATTGGCCTAATCCATCATACAATTGATAATTATATATTATCCTGAATGAGAATAACTGGGATAATACCATAGGTTATTTGAGGGGAGGGCAATTGTAGAATAAAGCATTTAGGAGCTGTGTCTGTCCATTAGTGTTACAAGGGGCTGTCCTGGGGTAAATTTTCTGTTTCTCATCCATAGATCCTAGTTGTGTTTGGATATGGATTTGGATGAACTTCATTTTATGTGGACGAGGAGTCTGCTCCAGAGTAGCGGTGTCCTTTGTGAGATATACCTGCCCCTCCAAAACCATTCTGTTGATGTTGCAGAAGAGGTTTAGATCCCTAGAACAAGGATTACTGATGCCATTTGACCTGTTGATGTGCAGTAAATTCATCAATATTGTGTTGGAGGATGCCTTGTATGTTACACACAGGTCACCTCTTAGCAGTCTGTAGAATACCGAGTATAGTGACAGAACTTTGAGTCGGTCCATGTAGGACATGTTGTTTTAGCCTTTATTAGGCCTTTATTCTTTTAGTAAGATATCTCTGTGGGCATTCTGATTGTTGAATGTGTCAGGGCAGATACATGATAAAGGTGCATTATATTCAAAGATTGGCCTAATGAGGGGTGAGTAAAGGGTGACAATGACATCCCTAGATCTAGACACAATCCCTTCATTTATAAAGTGTGCAATATAGAAGGACTTTCTAAAAACAAGGCACACATGGTGGTCAAAAGTTAGGTCACTGCCCACATAAGTTCCCAAATTCCTAACAGCTAGGTGACCTCTTAGGGGGGTGTTGTCAATGTGGCAGTTTCCTGGGGTAGATGACTTCTCAAAATATACAACAATGCATTGTTTTGACATTTAGTTTCATTCCATGATTCTGGCACCAGTTATTTATTTGGGACAATTTTTTTTGCAGGATGGCTAAGTAATTTGGAGATTCAGTGACTGCTCTTAGCTTTCAGTCATCTGGAGCAGAGCCCTTGGTCTTGGCTTTTACTTCAGAAGAGTAGATACCAAATAGGAGAGGTCCCAGCACAGAACCCAGAAGGATCCACTGGTGACTGGTTAATTTGTGGAGGTAACTTCCCCTATTTTGATTTCCTAAATCCTATCTGTGAGCCAGATGGCAATCCAGTGGGTGACATAAGGGGTCATTTCCAGTTTATTTAGCTTTCCTACTATACCCAAGTGGGAATTCTGTCAAAAGTTTTTGCGAGTTTGAGGTATGCAGGTGTGTATCATTTGGTCTTCATCCATTGTTTTGGTGATCTTTTCAAAAAAATCCACCAGGATGAGTAAGCCAGACCTGAACTTGACAAATCCAAACTGAGTAGGGTTCAGTGTTAGGAGGCCCCTATGTCCTGATTGGTTAGTTCCATGATAAGTCTTCCCATGGCTTTGCATATGAGGCTGGTCAGACTTATGGGTCTGTAATTTTTTGGATCTGTGGAAGGTCCTCCCTTTTGCAGGGAAATTAACTGTTAATGTTGATTTTGTTGACTCTGATGAAAGCCGTTTTTTTACTGGCTATGGTAAACTTAATGTACCTATGCTGCCTAGTAAAAGTAGATTTAATCCACCTAAAAAATCTTTTTCTCTGGGTATGTTTGAAAATGCATTGTGTAAAAAAGTTGAATTTGAGTATGCTGAATTTATGAAACAGTATAAAAAGTTTAATTTAGAAAAACTAGAATGGTTAGCCATTAAAGAAATGAAAAGTGCAACTGATAGGTATGTGTTCTCCCAGGCTGATAAAGGGGGAAATTGGATGATCATGGGGAAGACACATTATTTTAAAATGGTTTTTGATTTATTATCTGATGAACATACGTATACTGAACTATCTTATAAGCCAGTTTCTGATTTTAATGAGGCCCTTCTAGAGTTACTGGAAAGGGGTGAGAGACTGGGCTTCTTAAATCAGAAAGATGTGAAGAATTTGTACATTTCCTCCCCAAGAGACCCGTTTTTCTATGCACTTCATAAAATTCATAAAAATATCTTGGATCCTCCTGGTAGACCAATTGTTTCGAGTTGTGGTTGTTTTTTGGAACATGTTGGGATTTTGTTGGATAGTCTTTTGAAAAAAAGAGTAGGGAAACGTTATTTCACACATTCACAGTATGAATGATCTTTGTAAAATGATGAAAAATTTGGAATGGGGTGAAGATTTTTATTGGGCTACAGTTGACATCAAGGCTCTGTATATGAGTATTAAGACCTCTTAGGGTTTAGAAGCAGTTAGTAAAATTTTAGGGGAAGGACCATGTTCGTTCTTCATTATTTTGCTGCTTGAATTTGCACTTACCTACAATTACTTCCTATGTGACAACAAAGTTTTCCTACAGAAAGAAGGTACAGCAATGGGGGCAAATTTTGCCCCCATTTATGCCATTCTGTTTATGTCTTACATTGAAATGACATTTATGTACACTCTAGAATTTTTTCATAAATCAGTCATCTTATATCGTAGATATATAGATGATTTGATTTTTATATGTAAAGGTAACACTCTTGAATTTGGTAGATTTATTCATTTACTAAACCAAAATAAGTTTGGTTTGGAATTTACATTTGATCTTAATATGAGTGTTATACAAATTTTGGATATTGAGTTGTACGTAGATATTCACAGTAAAGTTCAGTATAGACCTTTTAGAAAAAAAACAGCCACTAATAACTTTTTGTATGCTAGTAGTGCACACCCACCTCATCTTATTGAGGCACTTCCATATGGAGAGTTAAAGCGCATTTTTGAGCATACCTCTGAGAATTACCTTTTAGAGCAAGAATTTTGTGATGTTAAGGCAAGACTTATTGCTCGTGGGTACTCTGAGACTTCTATTGAGATAGGTAGAAGTAAGTTGGATAAGAATATTGGTCGAGGTGATGGTAGACATGTTCAAAGATCTTGTAGATCTATGATTAGCCATCATGGTGATGATGATGACCAAAAAATCTTTTTTGTAACTAAATTTTCACCTTTCTCTGAAGTTTTGAAAAGTGTGGTGGATAGTTTATGGCCTATTGTCTGTTTTAATGATAAATAAAACAAATGACTAGAAACCAAATCCGCTACTCGAGCAGGGTAGCGTTCTACCAAACAAGGACTTCCACCAAATGTGAATTGTTCAAGACAGTTTATTGTAGCACAATCTCCAAAAACCATGAAACACCAGCAGATTGTAAGGTTAAGCGCTTTCATCTGAATATAAAACAGACTTCTTCAGAACCATTAATTGCACATTAATTGAACCTTATAAAGCCGTTTTGGCGCCAAAAAAAAAAAAAAAAAATGAAAAAAAGATAAAAAAGAAAAACAAAAATCCTTATGATTTAACATTAAATAATGTACTTAATTATTTGATAATTTAATAAAACAATAATTCTTATTAAAAACATGTAATAAATTTATAAAATATATATAAAATATAATATATTATATATTGTAAAAACATTGAGTTGTAGGAATTATATTATACAATATAATATAATAATATTATATAATATAATTTGTCAAGTATGTAAATTTTAAAAAACTTTGACCTTAACAATATGTAACAATGAATAAAATAAAATACTTGCTGTGTGTATCTTTTACCCATGGTCTACTAATAAAAAAGGCTTTATACTGATACTATCGTTAAGACCAGGAGAGGTCGTGGCATCACAGAAAATTTGCCACTCACTCTCTTTCTGTGCCAAGAAAACTTTCCAATTGCCACCACAGGCTGAGATGTCCACTTGATCAATAATAGAAAATGTAAATACATGATCTTCCCCTTTATCCAACACATGCTTACTTAATGCATTTTTATTGTCCCCTTTTTTTATCTTGTATAGATGTTCATAAATACGTGTTTTTAGTTTCCTTTCAGTCTTGCCTATATAATAGGCAGGACAAAGTAAACAGGTAGCAAGATAAACTACTCTTTGGGTGTTACAATTCCCTTTTCTACAATAACACACTGTTCTCAATATATTATGCAATTTGATAGTCTTGTTCTCGTTAATATGTTTGCATTGGCTACAGGTACCACATTTCCTGGTTCCACTCTTTATCTGGGTAGATTTTGTTTTTGAACCACCCTCTAACATCCTTTTTAAATTAAAATTAAAGCTTATTTAATGTTAAATCGTAAGGATTTTTCTTTTTCTTTTTTCTTTTTTCTCTTTTTTTTAATTTTTTTTTTTCATTTTTGGCGCCAAAACGGCTTTATAAGGTTCAATTAATGTGCAATTAATGGTTCTGAAGAAGTCTGTTTTATATTCAGATGAAAGCGCTTAACCTTACAATCTGCTGGTGTTTCATGGTTTTTGGAGATTGTGCTACAATAAACTGTCTTGAACAATTCACATTTGGTGGAAGTCCTTGTTTGGTAGAACGCTACCCTGCTCGAGTAGTGGATTTGGTTTCTAGTCATTTGTTTTATTCTTGTGGTCTTTATTGCTTTCTGGGTTTCTGAGTTTAATTGATGGCTGATACCAAGTCCCCGACTGCTTCATTGAGCAGGGAAGACTACACCAACCTTCGTGCGGAAGTAACGTCGCTTCAGAGTGACGTCAGTAGGCTATTGGAGCTTGTTGGAAGACTTTCTGATGCAGTTCAACAAGGAACTAACACGGACTATGTTCGCCAAAAACTGTCCCAGGAGCCTGTACATGTACATCCTACAACATTTGTCAATGCTGGGAGTGAGGAGGACATACCGAATGGACAAGGGGTTATTAACCCAACAGGAACGCCGAACGTGGATTTAAATGTAGAAACGAGAGAAGGGGACATAAACATTTCACCAGATGGCGATTTTACTTTTGATTTCAGCCTTTTCCATACAAAAGATGAGATGCAACGTATGGGGGCCAGACCAAAACAACGGGAGATGGTAAAGACTTATTCCGCCACAGTGACCAGAGGTGGCGTTTTTAAAAAAGGTACTGTTAACAGAGACAAAATCTCTAGTCCCTATACTAGATTAAAACACCATAAAAAAGGGCAAACATCTGGGGAATTGAATAAAAGTAATGTTTCAAATTCGAATGATGTGTTTAACAATTTTTTGAGTGATGATTTTCAGTTTTTTACTAATGTTGAACACAGAAATGTTTATAGTAGAAATTTGTCAAGTGTAACTATTGAGCCCATAAAAATGAAAATATTTTTGTTAGGTAAAAAATTAGTTAGTATTAAGAGCATAAAAATAGACAATGCATATTTGGATAAGTGTTTAAAGTTGCAAATAGTGCCCAAGGGTTTGAGGTTTTTTAAACTTCCTTTGGGTATATCTTATACTAACTCTGTTATTCAAGAATTCAACCACATGTTTGATGATTTTGGGTTCACCTATATTAAAACACTTATGAGATTCAATGACGAAAAAATTTCTATGTTATTGAATGAAATTGAAATTTTGAATGAAGAAATTGTGCATGACAATACCTTTGAAATGTGGCAAGATTTATATTTTAAACAATTTCAGGTTGCTAACAATAAAGCTACAGTTGTATATAACATGAAGTTAAACAAGTTAGAAAGAGATTCAGAGCATTATAAAATTCAAAGGGCCTATATTTGGCCACAACCTAAAGTGGCGACAGATAGGCAGCCTGACACTCATTATACTACAGGGACGGGTAGGGTCAACAGAAATGAAGATGATATAAATTTTCAGGGAGGGAGATTTCACCCTGTGCCCAAACAGTACAGAAGGAGGCATTAGAGACCACAGAGAGGTTCTCTAATAAGCCTGTCCTAGTACCCCCTTTAGAACAGGGTTCACCTATTGTTCCCAATTCTTTGGGTGGGAGTAACGTCAACGGTACTTTGATTAATGACAATTCAGTTACACACAGTACTTTGGGTCCACTTGTTCTTACCTTTGCTGGTTTTAAGGTATACAATTATACTGAGTTTTACATTTCACAAGAATTCTTTACCCTTTTTAGTAAGGGAATGAAATTTATTCCCACAGCAAAATTCAGTTTAGTAGATGTGGTCAAAGAGGTCAAATTGTTTTGTCGTAGAGTCAATTTGGCTTTACAGTTTAGGGATGAACAGAACAACATAAATACACGTCCCAACATATGTAACAGGTTATCTAGGAAGAGTGCATATATTCCTCAATCTAACCCCCAAGTGGCACTCTATGAAAAGATGGTCTGTAAGGACATATACAAGCTTTATAAGAATATACGCAACAACTCCTGTCCAGACATACATTTTGAAGATAATTTATCAAGGGGTGAGAGAATTTGTCTGGAGGAAGTTGTGGCAAATTCAAATATTAGGATAATGAAACCAGATAAAGGAGGGGGTTTGGTCATTTTTGACACACTTAATTATAATACAGCCATTCATGACATATTGTTTAATTCTGGGAATTATGAAGAGGTGTCCCTCAACCAAATCAATATAGGTTATCGGAGGATTGATTTGGCTATAGAAGAATATCTACTGGACAGTCGTATTACCAATGAAGTTTACAACTTCTTAAGAACGGAATTTCCTAAAATGGCCAACATTTTTGGAATTCCCAAGATACATAAATCTTTGGAAAAAACCCCTTTTAGACCTATCATTTCTGGTTCCCATTCAAAAACTTACAACATAGGGGTCACTATTGACCATTGGACAAAATATGTTTACAGTAAAGTTCCCCATCTCATAAAAGACTCCTGGGAAATTTTGAGTAAACTTATGCCTGAAGTATGGGTCGAAGATCTTACTTTTTTGACCATTGATGTTCAAGACTTGTTCTCTTGCATCCCAGGTCCTATTGGAATTGAATTTTTTGGCAACAGTCTGAAAAAGTATTCAGGACTTTCATGGGACAGGATCAGTTTGATATTGGACATGATGGGGTTAGTGCTTGAACATAACTACATACAATTTCAAGGAGAGCTCTTCAGGCAAACCAAAGGGGTAGCAATGGGGGCCTCCTGTGCCCCCATTTTTGCCAATTTGGTTATGCTTGAGTGGGAAAATTTGTATATTTTTCCTAGTGAATTTTTTAACAACATCACATTGTACTCTTGATTTTTGGATGACCTGTTTATTATTTGGAAAGGACCTATTGAGGACATACATAGGTTTATTACCTACTTAAATAACACCACAGACTTTCTAAAATTTACTTTCAAATTTGAAAAAAACGGGATTTCATACCTTGACACCTACATTAGTAACACTTGAGAAGCTTTTGTATCTAAAATATTCAGGAAATCTACCTTTTCGAATGATTACATTGAATATAGTAGCTGCCACCCACCACACATTTTTAAGAACGTCTTTAAAGGGCAGTGTATCCGGGCAGCCAGAATGTCCTCTACTAGGGACATCATGGAAAGTGAAATTGAAGGTATTTATCAAATGTTTTTGAATAGAAGTTATCCAAAAGTTATGTTAGATAAGGTGGTAAGTTATGTTAAAAGCTGTTGGGGTAACAGATACATACCCTTACTGGGAAAAATTTTTTTAGATAAAAAGGGAAAGAAGGGTGGAGAAGTCAATAGGATAGTATGCATCATCATGTTTAACCCTTATACTAATTTAGTGAAGGAGATTCTGAACAGGCACTGGGAATTGATTAACACTTCGGAAGGCAATAGTTTACCTACAGTGAACAAGCCCATTACTGTTTGTAAAACTCTTTTAATTTAAAAAGGATGTTAGAGGGTGGTTCAAAAACAAAATCTACCCATATAAAGAGTGGAACCAGGAAATGTGGTATCTGTAGCCAATGCAAACATATTAACGAGAACAAGACTATCAAATTGCATAACATATTGAGAACAGTGTGTTATTGTAGAAAAGGGAATTGTAACACCCAAAGAGTAGTTTATCTTGCTACCTGTTTACTTTGTCCTGCCTATTATATAGGCAAGACTGAAAGGAAACTAAAAACACGTATTTATGAACATCTATACAAGATAAAAAAAGGGGACAATAAAAATGCATTAAGTAAGCATGTGTTGGATAAAGGGGAAGATCATGTATTTACATTTTCTATTATTGATCAAGTGGACATCTCAGCCTGTGGTGGCAATTGGAAAGTTTTCTTGGCACAGAAAGAGAGTGAGTGGCAAATTTTCTGTGATGCCACGACCTCTCCTAGTCTTAACGATAGTATCAGTATAAAGCCTTTTTTATTAGTAGACCGTGGGTAAAAGATACACACAGCAAGTATTTTATTTTATTCATTGTTACATATTGTTAAGGTCAAAGTTTTTTAAAATTTACATACTTGACAAATTATATATATTTTCTGTAAAAACATTGAGTTGTAGGAATTATATTATACAATATATAATATATTATATTTTATATATATTTTATAAAATTATTATATGTTTTTAATAAGAATTATTGTTTTATCAAATTATCAAATAATTAAGTACATTATTTAATGTTAAATCGTAAGGATTTTTCTTTTTCTTTTTTCTTTTTTTCTCTTTTTTTTCATTTTTGGCGCCAAAACGACTTTATAAGGTTCAATTAATGTGCAATTAATGGTTCTGAAGAAGTCTGTTTTATATTCAGATGAAAGCGCTTAACCTTACAATCTGCTGGTGTTTCATGGTTTTTGGAGATTGCGCTACAATAAACTGTCTTGAACAATTCACATTTGGTGGAAGTCCTTGTTTGGTAGAACGCTACCCTGCTCGAGTAGTGGATTTGGTTTCTAGTCATTTGTTTTATTCTTGTAGTCTTTATTGCTTTCTGGGTTTCTGTTTTAATGATGAAGTAGGCCATTTGCTTCCTAAAAAAGTTACCTTTTCATATGGGAGGTTCCCAAATTTAAAAGAACTGCTTAGTCCGAGACATAACATTGGTTGTAGGGTAAAAAATGTTGGTATGTTCAAGTGTGGAAAGTGCAAAGTATGTTCGAAAGTGAAGAATATATCAGGGGATGTAATAAATGGTGTGAAATATGTGGCTACAGATAGATTTAATTGTCTATCTTGTGGGGTAGTATATATTGTGGGTTGTGGTTGTATACCCCCAAGATGGTACATTGGTCAAACTAGACGTAAAGTGAAAACACATATTCTTGAGCATTTAGGTAATGTTAGGAATTGTAGGTTGGATAACCCTATTTCTGAACATTTTCATACAGTCCATGGGGGAGTTACTGAATCTCTTTTTTTCTGTGTACTGGCTAAACCTGATTATATAAATGGTGGTAATTATGTTCAAAAGCTATTAAACTTGGAAAGTCGATTTATACTGAATTTTGGCACACTTGCCCCTAGGGGCTTGAATTTAGAGATGAATCTTAGTTTATAAAAATTGAATGTATGGAAATGGAATGTATCATGGTTCTTTAAAATATTTTTTTAAAAAAAGTTAATTGATTAATTATCTAATTGATGTTTCTATAAAAAGTACTGCTGTATGTTGTGAATTTATTCCTGTGAAGACTTGTATAGCCAAGGTACCAGAAGACATTACATTTCAGCAGCTTTCAGCTCCAGGACATGGTTGTTTTTTTGAATTAACTGTTCTCCATTCACTTAGTACAAAACCTTTATGGAGGCTGAGACTGAACAGTGTTGTTAGGGGTGTGGCTGAAGCATGCTTCATACTGTTTAAGATGCATCCAGTAATATTACCAGAACCTACTGATGCAGAATTTTTGCCTTTGCTTTAGTCCTTTTAGGACTTGGTATTGTGTGATAGCCAGATGTGAGCCAGTTTCAGGTATATCTTGAGGGACAAATGAAGGGGAGAGAGGAGTAAAGTTAGAAATAAATTTATTGGCAAGTAGGTTCACTATATCTTCAGCCTCAGTGTAGGTAACATCATTGACAATTAGTTCAAAACATTGCTGCATTGTTTTTTTAAGATTATGACCATAACTAAAGAGTGCATTGTGACTGTCTTTGGCTTGGGTAGCTATTTTAGCCTAAAACATTTCTTTGGTGGATTTTATTAAGCTCCTGAGTTGTTAGTGTATTTCAGTGACAAGTGCTCTAATGTTCTGGGAATTACTCTTCTTACTTTTGGAATTTATTTTTTCCTTTTATTATAAAGCTTGTTAATATTGTGGTTCTACCATGTGGGTTTATTTCTGGCGTTTGCCCTGTACTTGTTCCTGTGGAGCAGAGCAGCATCTGTGCAGCTGGTTACATGCTAATATAGTGCTGTTGTGTACATTTCTGCATATTTAATAGAGTTAACTGGGATTGGTGGGGATTTGAAGCCTGCCAGTGTATCACTTAGGAGTAGGTAGTCTTAAAGAAATTTCTAACGGTATCTTGGGTTGAGGGGATCTCTAGTTTCAGTTTTATTTTGAAAGAGACTGCTTTACAGTTAGAAGTAACAAGTGATGAAGATACGCAAGGGATGATCCCATATCAGTAAGGACAAGATCTAAAATGTTATTCCCATGAATGGGTACTCTGACTAATATTTCCAGGGTATTTGTATTGACAAATCCAGGAATCTCTGTGCTTGTGCACTAGTTGTGATGTAGATTTTCCAGTCTGTTGTTGAATAGTTTAAATCACCTGAGAAAATTGTACTGGATTTAATACCGAGTGATTTTAGTTCCTGTAGATATGCATTGTGGTTTTCTTGTGTCATGGAGGAAGGTCTATTGCTAGCTGATATATGCTATGGGACCTATCTGATGTTTATTTGGACGTAAAGAAGCTCTAGTGCATCATGCTGCTTTACCAGCCTTGGTGTGAGCCTTTTCTGGATATAGACTGAGACACCTCCATAAACGGATAGAAGACATTATAGCTCTGCAGAGACAAAATGTTGTCTGCTATTTTAAAACATGTCTCAATCACTAATCAGAAATCAATGTTTGCCAGGATGAGAAGGGCTTGTAGGGAGAAAAGTTTATTGTTTAGGCTCCTAGCACTGATCAGTGACACTTAATATTTTCCTTTACTTGTTTCATTACGCTGGTAAGTTTATTAGGTTGGCATTGCCTAAAAAAGGCACTATGGAAGTGGACAATGACATTGCCAATAAGCAAACCCATAGAGGGGACAGGCCATCCCCAGCACAGCAGCATGGTCTATCGATTATATCCTCCCATGCTGACAAATACTGGACCCCTTTTGAATGACATCAGGCACTAAGTCAGTTATTGAAATCAATTATTTTTTGCTCATATCGAGGCATCATCCTTGGAGAAGGTAGAATGCTGCTCAATGCTAGACTCATACCTGCCTTGGACACAAAGTCTGAGAACTCCATAATGTCTCTCTTCATATAGTCCAGGAAGGTACATCTCAAGTCATTGACACACCAGGGACAATGGCAGAGTCATTCTGGTACTTATTGTTCAAGGACTTGAGTGCATATGTGATCTGAAGGATATTGCCACCAGATAAGCAACTAACTGTCACTCTTTCCTTGCTCATGCTGATAAGAGGCACATCTGATTGACTTACAATGACGTCACCTATAACAAGAAAGTTTAATTTGGTCAATGCCTGCCTTATGGGTTCAGCATCTGTGACCTTGGGACACCTTGTGCTTTGTGAGGAGGTAGGCTTAACTTGTTAAGTGGGCTTTGTGCCCATACTGTGTTTTGGAGGTCTGAGGTTTAGGCAAGTTAATCTTTAGAACCTGACCATATGATGGATTATGAATTTTGTGAACGCCTTGCAGAGGTATGATGTGTGGTGTACTGCTGATGATTTTGGAGTCTGAGTTTACTGTGTGTGAGATTTTTGCCTCTAAGGATACTATATATGTACATCTCTCACACACTGTGTTATGCTTTGAGTAATAGCATCGGATAGCATAAGACAATTCTTACACTGATTGAAGATACCCATCTCAATCAGGCTGACTAAAGAATTTATGGAAAAGTGTTGGTCCATGATACAGGTAGGTATGATCCTGGGGGCTGGGGTAACTATAACTGCTTGGAGTTTAGTTTTAGGAAAATGTTTGGGTGGACTTGCTAGTGAATATTTAAAGTTCAATACACAACAACTAGCCTGGAAATCTACTTCTGCCACCAGAAAGAACCAGTATATTAACTTTAGAAAAAAAAAAACTCACTAATTTAATATTAAAATCAGTACAAGCAGTATCAGTACACTCAATATTAAGCAATTTTATAGAAGGACTTTTAGCCTGGTGAATAGCTTAAGGGGAGAGACTTTGCAAAATGATACTTATGTGCTTATTGTCAATAGCCAATAAACAGAGAGAGGGAGAGAATTACATTGTCAAATTATCATAAGGGGCAGGAAACAATAAATACACCAGGGTTAAGAACACAACTACAACAGGGTGGGTAGGAGGAAAAACAATTAGACCCTTAGATCTGATCTGAATGGCCTGGAACTGCCTTACTGCAAAGACTAGTCTTGAACTAGCCTGACATACACTCATTACATAAGAATGAAACTTGGGTTTAATACCAACAGTTAGACAGCTTAAACAGCAAAATGCAGTACAACTATGTACTGGATTTACTAATATATACTTAAAGACCTTAGCTGAACCAGATGCTGACTGTTAACATGAAATTTAAAATCAGATCAAGAAATGAGACACATCTTTCTTTCTCTGTGTAATGGAACTTTTATAATGCAATAATAATTTATAAGATCACAGCAAACAGCAGGTTTGGAATTCTTACGTAGACCCTTAGCTCTAGGTTGACTGGCTGGAAATTGCCTTAATGCAAAGACTAGTCCTGAACTAGCGTGACGTATGCTCAATACATAAGAATGAAACTAGGGTTTAATACCAACACTTAGACCACTTAATAAGCAAAATGTAGTGCAACTGCATACTGGAGTTACTAATATAGACTTACAGACCTTAGCTAAAGCAGATATGGACTGTTAAAATGAAATTTAAAATCAAATCAAGAAATTAAAACACTTACCCCGGGATTCATGAACCTTGCTCCAGGCGCCAGCATAGCGTCAGCGTTATAAAGCCAAATATGGCCACCGAGCGATTCAGGTATGAAGCAATCCCATGTGCACTACCGGCGTGCGCCGGACCTGCGCCGCCCCCGGCGTAGGTATGCTAATCACACTGTGTGCGGTATTGCACCATGCAAATGAAGGCAAATAGCGATTCACGAAGTGGGGCATGCGTAGCGTAAGGGCACGGCAATGTAAACCGAAAAAAACGGTTTACATTTACCCAAACATGACCAAGATAGTAACGGACGGCTGTCAACGTCAGGTATCATACAGGTGCAATATGCCAAAGGCGAAAGGCACCGAGAATGTCCAAAGAAAACATGCACAAACTGTAAATAATGACAAAAATGTCATGTACGTAGAAACCACAGCAGAACCCCGGATATGTGTACAGAAGGTGCAAAGCAATGAAATAATATGACAATGTCCTAAAAGAGCTGTATAATACACATCAGCTGTACAGCCACCACACACCATAGTATGTATGGGAAGCCCAACCCCAGCGCAAGGGTTGTCAAGGAGTGGTGGCAGTGTTCGCCGTAACCATGTATTAGCAGTCAATGCCATGCAAATGAGGCAGATAATAGTGAATCGCAAAGCTGGCGCGTGTAAGGATGGAGCAAACGGAGCGGTACTACACCGAGGAGTGGCCTACACGAGATACATGTCAATCGCAGAGGGTGTGCCACTGTAGGAGGAAGCATATTGGAGGCCAGCAAACCTGGGCTGTACAATGCACATCACAGCAGCAGGACCGGCATGTGAGGAAATAGATGCGCTGAGAGTACATAATGCGCACAGATGCATGTGCACGAGGATGACTATGTTCCCCAACCAGTCATGTGACGGCCTCCCCGTCAACAACCACGGATATAGGAAGGTAATGCGGAGAATATGAGGAAATGCGGAAGCAGTGTAATTGGAGCCGTAATGAGCAATCAACACCAATCAATCCAGGAAGGGCAAGCGGCAGCTGACAACTCTGTATGCAGACTCCTGCATAACGGAAAGGGAGGCATATGAATGCAAAGATAGTAGGGATGTAGTAGAAATGCAAAGAACAAAGAACCGAAATAGCAAAAAAAGCCATTTACAATGCTAATATAGTGCTGTTTTTACTTTTTATATTTAATAGAGTTAACTGGGATTGGTGGGGATTTGAAGCCTGCCAGTGTATCACTTAGGAGTAGGTAGTCTTAAAGAAATTTCTAAGGGATTTTGGGGAGGGATCTCTAGTTTCAGTTTTATTTTGAAAGAGACTGCTTTACAGTTAGAAGTAACAAGTGAAAGTTTAAAATGATCCCATATCAGTAAGGACAAGATCTAAAATGTTATTCCCATGAATGGGTACTCTGACTAATATTTCCAGGGTATTTGTATTGACAAATCCAGGAATCTCTGTTTTGTGCACTAGTTGTGATGTGATTTTCCAGTCTGTTGTTGAATAGTTTAAATCACCTGAGAAAATTGTACATTTAATAAGTGATTTTAGTTCCTGTAGATATGCATTGTGGTTTTTTTGTGTCATGGAGGAAGGTCTATTGCTAGCTGATATATGCTATGGGACCTATCTGATGTTTATTTGGACAAAGAAGCTCTAGTGCATCATGCTTTTACCAGCCTTGGTGTGAGCCTTTTCTATATAGACTGAGACACCCATAAACGGATAGAAGACATTATAGCCTGCAGAGAAAAAATGTTGTCTGCTATTTTAAAACATGTCTAACCTAATCAGAAATCAATGTTTGCCGGGAAAATTGGGGAAAAAGTTTATTGTTTAGGCTCCTAGCATTGATCAGTGACACTTAATTTTTTTTACTTGTTTCATTCCCTGGTAAGTTTATTAGGTTGGCATTGCCTAAAAAGGCACTAGGGAAGTGGACAATGACATTGCCAATCAAACCCATAGAGGGAAGGCCACCCCAGCACAGCAGCATGGTCTATCGATTATATCCTCCCATGCTGACAAATACTGGATTTTGAATGACATCAGGCACTAAGTCAGTTATTGAAATCAATTTTTTTTGTTCTTTCGAGGCATCACCCTTTGGGAGAATAAATGTTTAAGAACTCATACCTGCCTTGGACACAAAGTCTGAGAACTCCATAATGTCTCTTCATATAGTCCAGGAAGGTACATCTCAAGTCATTGACACACCAGGGACAATGGCAGAGTCATTCTGGTACTTATTGTTCAAGGACTTGAGTGCATATGTGATCTGAAGGATATTGCCACCAGATAAGCAACTAACTGTCATTTTCCTTGCTCATGCTGATAAGAGGCACATCTGATTGACTTACAATGATCACCTATAAAAGAAAGTTTAATTTTCAATGCCTGCCTTATGGGTTCAGCATCTGTGACCTTGGGACACCTTGTGCTTTGTGAGGAGGTAGGCTTAATTTTTTTCTTTGTGCCCATACTGTGTTTTGGAGGTCTGAGGTTTAGGCAAGTTAATCTTTGAACCTGACCATATGATGGATTATAAATTTTTGGGAACCCTTCAGAGGTATGATTTTTAAACTGCTGATGTTTTTGGGAGTCTGAGTTTACTGTGTGTGAGATTTTGCCTCTAAGGATACTATATATGTACATCTCTCACACACTGTGTTATGCTTTGAGAAATAGCATGGGATAGCATAAGTTCTTACACTGATTGAAGATACCCATCTCAATCACTAAAAGTTTTGGAAAAAGTGTTGGTCCATGATACAGGTTTGATCCGGGGGTAACTATAACTGCTTTTTAGTTTTAGGAAAATTTTTTGGACTTTAGTGAATATTTAAAGTTCAATACACAACAACTAGCCTGGAAATCTACTTCTGCCACCAGAAAGAACCAGTATATTAATTTTAAAAAAAAAAAACTCACTAATTTAATATTAAAATCAGTACAAGCAGTATCAGTACACTCAATAAAGCAATTTTATAGGGATTTTTAGCCGGGGAATAGTTTAAAGGGAGACTTTGCAAAATGATATTATGTGCTTATTGTCAATAGCCAATAAACAGAGAGAGGGAGAGAATTACATTGTCAAATTATCAAAAGGGGCAGGAAAAAAAAATTTGGGTTAAGAACACAACTACAACAGGGTGGGTAGGAGGAAAAAAATTTAAACCCTTAGATCTGATCTGAATGGCCGGGAACTGTTTACTGCAAAGACTAAATGGACATAATCATTACATAAGAATGAAACTTGGGTTTAATACCAACATTGCAAAACAGCAAAATGCATAAATTGTACTGGATTTACAATATATACAAAGACCTTGGAACCAGATGCTGACTGTTAACATAAAATTTAAAATCAGATAAAGAAATGAGACACATCTTTCTTTCTCTGTGTAATGGAACTTTTAAAACAATAATAATTTATAAGATCACAAAAAAATTTGGGAAATTTTTATAGACCCTTAGCTCTGGGTTTTGGGGGAAATTCCCTTTAATGCAAAGACTAGTCCTGAAAGCGGTTCCAATACATAAGAATGAAACTAGGGTTTAATACCAACATTTCCACTTAATAAGCAAAATGTAGTGCAATGCATTGGAGTTACTAATATAGATTTACAGCCAGCTGGATTGGACTGAAAATTAAAAAAAAAAGAAAAAAACATTCCCCCGGGATTCATGAACCTTGCCCAGGCGCCAGCATAGCCCAGCGTTAAAAAGCCAAATATGGCCACCAAATTCAGGTATGAAGAATCCCGTGCACTACCGGGGGGGCCGGACCGCCCGCGTAGGTATGCTAATCACACTGTGTGCGGTATTGCACCATGCAAATGAAGGCAAATAGCGTTTCACGGGGGCAGGGCGAGACGGCAATGTAAACCAAAAACGGTTTACATTTACCCAAACATGCCCAAGGAGTCACGGAAGGCTGTCAATTTCAGGTATAAACAGGTGCAATATCCCAAAAGGGAAAGGCACCGAGAATGTCCAAAGAAAAATGCAAAAAATGAAAAATAATGAAAAAAATGTCATGAGAAACCACAGCAGAACCCCGGATATGTGGACAGAAGGTGCAAACCAATGAAATAATATCACAATGGCCTAAAGGAGCTGTATAATACACATCAGCTGCAGCCACCACACACCATATAGTAGGGAAAGCCCAACCCCAGGGGGTTGTCAAGGAGTGGGGGGTGTTCGCCCGAACCATGTATTAGCAGTCAATGCCATGCAAATGAGGCAGATAATAGTGAATCGCAAAGCGGGCCCCTTTAAGGATGGAGAAAAGGGGCGGTACTACACCGAGGAGTGGCCTACGAGATACATGTCAACCAGAGGGTGTGCCACTGTACGAGGAAGCATTTTGGGGGCCTGCAATCCTGGGCTGTACAATGCACATCACAGCAGCAGGCCCGGGCCAGGTGAGGAAATAGATGCGCTGAGAGAAATAATGCCCCAAATGCACAGAGGATGACTATTTTCCCCCAACCCAGTCATGTGACGGCCTCCCGCCAACAACCACGGATATAGGAAGGTAATGCGGAGAATATGAGGAAATGCGGAAGCAGTGTAATTGGAGCCGTAATGAGCAATCAACACCAATCAATCCAGGAAGGGCAAACGCGGCAGCTGAAACTCTGCATGCAGAGTCCAGCATAAGGGGAAAGGGGAGGCATAAGAATGCAAAGATAGTAGGGATGTAGTAGAAATGCAAAGAGCAAAAGAACCGAAATAGCACAGCCAAGTACAGAGGTAGCATAACGCGGCTGCAGATAAAATGCATCATATGCCATGTGCCTGCAGGATGCAGTAATGTAAGATGCAAAGCTAAGCCAATGCAGGCAACTGTAATGTAACACAAAGTACCCGCAGTTGAAACCCGTAAAACCCCAAAATAATCCATGGATACGGCTGCACAGACACACCCAATGACATCACCGGGTATACAGCACAACAGTATAAAGTGTGAATGCACACAACACACAGGGCGATCTCCCACACGCCCAACCGTAGGGTGTAAACACACGGGAACTTTAATATGTTTGGGGGTGCCGCCGGGGGATGCATAGGTATGTGGCAGAGACAGACGGAGTTGGGAGGGTGCCGACAACTACCCCCACAGGAGACGGAGAGTGTCCAGACCCATGGTGACCTCCCAGGGGCTGGAAGACCTGGAGATAGTAGACCCTACAGGGTGGACAGGGACACGTTACAGCAAATAGTGGAGCTGTCCCGGGCCCCCCTGAGAACAAGAGACAACAGGGGGGAGCCCATCCCAGTGGACACAAAGGTATGTGTGAGTTTGGGAATACTGGCTACAGGTACCTTTCAAAGGCCAACCGGGATATAATGGGTATCTCACAGGCATCAGCATCCAGGGTACACCCAGTTCCTGGATGCCATGTTCCCGCCCATGAGTATAAAATTTCCCCCAGATCTCAGGAGGAGTTGGCTAGAAATTATGCCCGCTTCCACCGTGGGCACAATCCCGGGAGGTACTGGGTCCGTACGCACATAGAAATCAAGTCACCAGGGAGCAGGGTAGACGCTACATAAACCGCAAGGGATCCCCCTCCATCAATTGCCAGGTGGGTGCAATGCGGGGCATTATCATGGATGTGTGTGCTGGCAGCCCTGGAAGTTTACGACTCCCATATCTGGCATGCCTCACAGCTGTATCAGGTATTCGCCAGGGGACATCTCACAAGGTCACCTTGGCGCGCCTGCTGGCTATGCACTGGAGCCGGGTTGATGACACCCATCAGAAATGCACACAAAATGCAAAACCCATAATGAGGCACACGACAAACCAGAATAATCATAGAGCGGTGTTTGGGATGTTGAAATCAGGGTTTCCCGGGTGCTTGGATACATCCGTGGAGCCTTGCAGTACTCTCCAGGCACATGTGCCCACATATTCATAGTATGTTGTATGCTACACAATATGATTCTGGGAAACAGCTGCTGCAGGGACATAATGGTGTACCAAACCCCGCCACAACTGCCAAGGCAAGCACAGGAAAGGGCTTCAGCCCATGAACACGCCCAGCCCCAGTAGGTAGACGGGGGCCCCCAATATGCCTAGGCAAAGAGGGAACATAGCACATACTTTGACAGTGTAGGCCCCATGGACTGACACCTCCTTACCTGCACACACAGTGAAATGGACCCCAAAAACATGCCCCATTGAGTATGGGACCTATGGGGACTCCAACAAAGGCCCCCCCAAACACTGCACACCCAATAGCCAGCAGAGCATGGAACGCCAACACCTCCCCCGACGCTGGTTCTACCCCCGGCGAGTGATGCTGCCACTATCGCCAAAGTCCCCACATATGTACTTATGTGCATACACAGATACGGAAATAGATATCAGTACACATGTAGAAATATATGTACGCATACACAGATATAAAGTACAACAGGTTAATATGGAACCCAGGGATGCAAGTTCACAGATAAGTAAGACGAAATCTCCACATAGTAAACATAGTGACCGACAACCCGATCACCCGGGGAGGGTGGGGGGCAGGTAACGCCAGCCATGGAAATGTCAACCTGCATCAATACATATCCGCGTCGGGATGATCACCAGTCCACGGTACAGTAACGGATGCGTGTCATATCCATAGGATATGAGTCGAGATACCCGGGATGGCGCCAACGAGGTATTGTTTTCAACCGGTCAAAAAGCGCAAGCATACCAGTGAAGGCCATTATGAGGAACGCCCCATTTGGGGTTAAAACAGTTCATGTTCCTCAGTTCCTCAAAGTTCCACATTGAAAATGTCTGTCAAACATCCATTGTTAGGAATGTGTTTAAATGACATCCAGGTAAATAGAAATTAATCATAGTAATTCATTAAAGGTTCTTCATTGTAAGTAAATCAGCATATTTTAAACCATCCTATGACCTACTTAGCTGAAGTTGTTACTATGCCATTATATGTGTTCCACATTATGCCCATTTTTTCCCAAATTACTAATGTGTGTTCCTTTTTGGAAATAGAAGGTTGAGAGAGGCCAATATGTGTATGTGTGAGGTGAGGTTGTCGGGGTGTTCCGCTGTGTGTTTTAATGTGGGGCCACTGTAAATGTGTATGTGGGTGACATGTCACGGGGGAGTGTAATAACATGCGAGGCATACAGTACAGGAACCATAGGCGGGTACAGCCCAAAAGTAGTACTGACATCTCCTCAGTGGCTATGCGGGGCACGAAAAGATGCAAAGGGGAAATGTCCCAGAATGTACCACAGGGCCATAGCCAACAGGAGATGAAAAGGGCGATGTACAAACCATGACCAGGTATGGGGCCATAAGGTAGACTCAACACGTTGGGGGCAACGCTTAAAAGCATGGCATGTAAAAAATAAAATTGTACCCGCACCGATCGTGAACATTTACGGTCCCGAAAACCGCTGTGTTCCACCCCGGTAAGCAACCCACACGAATAGGAGGCTACCGGTAGCATAAAACCCCCAAGATAGGACCACAATGACCGAATCTATCAGTGACAAAATGCCAAAGGATAGTAGGCACGGACCAACATCCGCAGATATATAACCGATGTGAAGGAGGAATAGGTGCAGGAAGCACACATGCAGGGGATACCGACAGGAGACGACATCAACAGAACAAATATTCCCAGAACAACAGCCAGCTAACCTGCAGCCCCCCAAGCACGGATGGAGCACACACAAAGCATATTTTGTATGTATAAATGCAAGCCCCACACCGGGCCCACCCACATCCGCAGATATACCCCATCGAAATATCAAAGGGATAACAGCTAAAACCTAGAAAAACATACAGGCAGTCAATGACACCCATCCCCAAACAACCGTGGGAAACACAAGCAGCGGCTGATGCATCCTAGCATGCGTTGTGTACAGGAATATAAGAGCTATGTTACACATCTGAATGCACAATGCCATCGACAGCCCCCCAGGACACGGACCCACATGTCAAACAGAATACCATACCCAACACACACAATCCACGGCTAACCCCAGGAATGTACCTGACCCCACACAAAATATGCAGTCACAAAACATTATACAATACATACCACCCCCACAAGGTAGTGCAAAAAACTAAGGGCACGAGGAATGAACCATGGCTAGTTTCCGGTAACCAAATGGAGGAGGATCACCAGTGATAGGGCCAAGTACACAAAAGGGGGCCCCTTTTGGGGATGAACCCACAGGGTCGCGGCAAAAAAGGAAGACTTGGATATTCAAACCGTATGTTCACCAACACAAAGATCAGGTGGTGAGAAAGATATTGCAAACAAAAGGCGGGAAAGGTAGGTCAAACCCCAAAGATGTATGTGTAACATGATTGAAAAATCTGCACTGTATGTAAACCATGTGTGAAAAAGATACCGTCCATTAGGCAGGGGTGGTGAAAGGGGGTTTGTAATGCTGCCGAATCCCAAACCCACGGGACAACTGTGAAACAGCGGGGGACAACATGTACACGGGGTGAAAAAAGGGTCCCCATAGGGTTCCAAAAAAAAATGCCACCACCCACGCTGATGCGGGCAGTGGATATCCAACAATAAAGGGCCCCACAGCAGGGGACATGTATGTATAGTGTCACAGCACACATGTGCATGGGCATATACCGTCGATGTCATACGGAATGGCACGAGGGCAGTATCCCACGCAGTGGGGGTGACTATGTCAATTATGTCTAATGCAAAGCTGGCATGATGGATATGTCCAGAAATGATATACAGTAGCACAGGCATAGCATGATGGGAGGGATGGCCTAATGTTATGTACATAAACAAAATATGTTTGGCCCGCACATATTGGGCAAAGTAGTAGCAGAAAAGGTACCCCAAATGGGGGGAACAGCAAGTAACCATGTCCAAACGTTCCAGCAGGTGCAATGTGTGCCACAATGATGTCCAGCAGGGCCGTGTAAACACATGTGCAATGTACACAGTACCCCCCCCCATGGTAGTGTGCACTGAAGGCAGAAGTGGATGTCAACTGTATGTCTATACAGTCCCCTGTGGTGGTACCATGGGTCTGTGTCACCCTACCAGAAAGGGGAGCTATCACATGACTAGTGACACAGTGTCCCCTGGGGGATGTGCACAGGACCTATGTCCCACAGCCCGGTGTGTTTTCCAGTCTGTGGATGTCACACAGACCCCCGGGCTGAGCAATGTGGCATGTGTGCACACATGCAGGATTTCCCCCCCACCCTGCACTCTGCAAACGCCATGTAGGAGTTACATGCATCACTACTGCGGAGAACATCGCCCATGGCTGTGTAGATTACACCCCTGTCTTAGTGGCTTCCTGGTGAGTACAGATGTGTTACATGACTCTCATTTGCATATGTAAACTGTCTGCCCCGGGTACCGCTCACAGCATGACTATACTCAGGCATGTAACGTTGTATCCATTGCGTAAGGTACACCACACATGTGTTATTGTAACACTCCCCGGTACATGTGTTTTATGGCACAGGTACAAGGGCACCCATGGTATCAGCTAGACATACGGTCCAGAAATGCGGTCCTGCACATGTGTACCCACGCCATGGGGGAAATTATGGCAACCACAGCACCATGTAACATCAACCATGTACAACGTGACATGCCTGAATAGGGACAGTATCCATGTGATACACCCCGCATGACTGTCACTATGCAAAGGTGATGTGTATGCACTATGTGTGATGTAACTGATGCAATGATATCTACATGATATATCTGCCACACTGACACCTGTATGGTTTTTAGCAAATGAGTAGGATGAGCTAGAATGCTGCCAGGTATGAAATGTGGTATATGTAGGCATGGACAATACTGTGTGACAGCAGGAAATGAATGCAAATACTGAGCATGAACATGTCTGAGGACTGTGCAATGTCCCCCCTGACTTGTTGTAGTTAGCATGATATGCCTGCACCACTGTGTGACCTGTACAGGGGCACATGGCGTAACATCCCGAGACATAGGGAAATGTGATGCTGGATGTGTACATTGGCAATAGCATAAAGTGGAAGGGCCCTGAAGGGCAAAGAGGGATCATGTCTGAGGGATCCCCTCTGTACCACCCCAACCACCCATGCAATAGTATGACAGGTGGCCAGCATGGGATGGGGTGGTGGGCGCACAGAAGCCCAACAAGGGTGCCAGTAAAGGCATGCGGGTTTCAATGAGTGTGTGAAGCATGTATGTCAAGATGTGGCCCAGTGCCATACTGAATGGCCCAGTCATGGGTGTACAAATGCAGCCCCATAGGGCAATGGGTACCACCATGTGTAGTGTGATAGATGTGGTAGTGTGGTGGTAAACCCAAAAACATGAATGGGCTAGCAGTCAATGAAAGTGCTGCTGCAGAGACATGTAACAGCCGGGTTTTGGGGGATACAAAAACCCAGGGTTGGGAGGTGACATTCGGACTGTGTTCCCGGACATAACATGTGCATGGCAGTACTATGTATGTGTCCACAGGGTTAATACAATGTCCAGCCAAGGATTGGAACCCTGTAGTGAGTGGGGTTTTATTGTTGGTAGGTACCCCATTGGCAGGAATGCCAGCAACATCTGTGTTGGCAATGCCTGCATGACTGGGGTTTTGCTGCATTGAATGTGGATGTAGTCAAACAGCAGAGCCCAACCACCACACTGCGTGAGGGCCCACACTGCAATGTCTGGCAGTCATGTGTAGGTAGCTAGCTGTGGAGTATGTATGCACCATGAGGACACACCATGACTGTCAAGTGACACACCACAAAAGGTGAACATAACTCCCTTGCAACAGCCTGCACATGTGCCCATACAGCAGGGTGTGCATGGAACAGGAATACCACTTCCTGTAAAAAGGCCAGTACCACCATGTCTCTGTGTGGAATAGCATGGTCCCTACCAGTTTTAAATGTAGCAGAAGTGCACTGTGATCTGTTGGCATAGGAAAACTGTCCATCATGGGTGCCATGCCATCAACTACCTCTGTCAGTGGATGTCAGTAATCCCGGGCTGTGGGTGTATGTACCATGCATGCTGCTATGGTTGTGTTTTGGGGTGTGGCTAGCAGGGTGAAAAAGCATGGATGTTCAGCAAACAGAGGGGATGTTTTGGGGAAAGCAAAAGACACATGGAGGTTTGGTGCATGCCGAGGGTAGTGTATTGGTATGTGTCGGTAATTTTCACCCAGCTATCGACCTGGCCAAGCATGTGGGGGTACATGGGAGTCCATACTGGGGAAGGGCTTTTCCAATACATAGCAGTAGCAACTGCCCCAGGTGCAATGTACAGTATGCCAACACCCAGCATGTAACCTGTGGTGTACAGTGTATTCACTGTCGCTGTCACAATGTGCGAGGGGTCAAACATGGGTATCTGAACATGGATTACCTATGATGCAATGTGTCTTGGGAATATACAGTATGTTTTAAATCACTGTGTGGTGGGGAACCACCCCCCCGTGTGTTGCAGTCCAGGTATGTGCCTGGGAGGTATGATCTGTGTACAATCTGGACTGGCAGGTGTGCCGTGTAGGGCATGGAGGCAGGTCCCAGGCACTGCAGATAAATGACATGTGTGCAGTGCTTGTGTACAGCACAGTGGAGGGTGTAAGCATTGTCACACATCACTGCATGCTGTGCCTACCTGTGACAGCCCTGCCGGAGACAGACATGTGACACCGCTGCACAGGCAGCATAGCATGTGAAGATGTACATGTGGGCTGCACACCTTAGGCAGATGTCCACAGGTCATGTGTGCCACGGTAGTGTGGTTGAACACGACTATCAGACTGGACAAACACCACATGCCTGCATAACTACAGTATGACCATAGTCAACAGTCCCAGTGACAGAGTAGGCCAATGTACACTACCCCCATGCAGACCACTGGCTACTGGACACCTGGCTAGACACACCCCCGGAGGGTTAATTCACCATTGAGCCATCACATGTCCCAGTCCATGGGGGCCTACAATGACATCACAGGGTGGTCACAATGGCAGGTGGCAAGGCAGACACGGTTTACCAGGTGATGTGTCATGTGTGCATATGTCGACTAGCACAGCCGTTCACATGTCTGCAACATACTGGTGCACGATGTATGAAACTGCACTGTCACCCACTACAGGGCCATCTGACAGGTGTGTTGTGACAGGTGTAACCCATGTTTGCACAGGATACACACTCCTGTTGTAGGCAGCCATGCTGGTGGCTACCATGATATTTTGCAGTGGTCATACAGACATCCCAAAAGTGTTCATGCAGGAATGTCCATTGTCGGGGACGATGTGCTGCTAATGTAAGGTGGTGTGAATGTTACACATCCAGAAGACACCACCGGGTGCAGTCAAGGTTGTGAAGACCGGTCCACACATCCACAGCAGTCAGAAGCGAGTCCCGACAATGTTTTCAGTCCCCCATGTGTGACATAGGGCACAAAACACCTCCCACTGTCATCTAAGGTGGCTACATGATGGCTGGAATGTGCTGTAGAAATGTACAATGCTGGTAGCCCAATGAAGTACCTGGAATCAGACACAGACGCTATGTCAGCCATGTAAACCATGCACAACAATGACCCCAACACAAACAATGCATTGAAAATGGAACATGTGCACATGACAACCCCCAATGAGGTATGTTGCACATATTGATGTACAATTGTCATCTATGGCCATAGCATGGATGCAGACACACATACCCTACAGGTAGTAATGTGGTAGGTGGGGGGCATTCCCGTACATGTAAAGTAGTTGTACAGACACATGTCCTGCATACCCCCATGTAGGGTAGCTGTGGATTGACCTGGACATGCCCAAAAATGACCATGCCCCAAAGGAGATGTTTTTGTTTTAAATGTGACGGGGCTGACAACAAGCGGATTTTAGGCTGCCGGTGTACCTGTGTGACATTGTCTGTGATGGGTGCAAAGGCAAAAGTATCGAAGCATGCCCACAAGCCCCACATAGGTGCATAGCCTGAACATAAATACAAGGAGTGTGTGGGATGATAGCAACCCACAGGAGGAGATGGGTAGGCGCCCACAACCACATGTGTTTTTACGGTGTTCACGCCACCACATGAGCATCTGAGAGGCTAGTGTTACAGCTGTACAGGGTTGCATGCATTTTGTTCAGCAACATCCCTGTGTGTCCCACCACTGGCCGTGGCCCGATGGACACCAACCAAATGTGCAGATATGAGATGTGCAAAAATCACAGATGCCTACTGTAGAACAGGCTTCCCGTAGACATGTGCACAGTAGGTCTCCCCTGCAGTCAAACATGTAATGTGCTGAACCACACCAATAGTCCGGGAGGGACGGGGAGCATCTGTGTATGGGCTGTGAATGTCCCCGGGCATAGCAATATAGCTGTGTCACCAGGAAAAAAATATGAATGGGTTATATGGGGAGGGTGCGCCATACTTTATGGTCGATCGACGATACCATCAGGGGGCCCTGAAAATCCCTGTCCCCATACATGGATACCTATGCGGCCCAACACCACATTCAAAAGGGGGAGGGATGGTGTGTAGTGCAGCAGCAGCATGGGGGTGGCAGCAGGCACTGGATGTACACATATGTGGTACCCACATCAGTGCAGGCAACCATCCATGTGCACGACATACAGCACTGTGTTGATCAATATCCCAGCACATAGCACCTGCCAGAGTTACAGTGTATGCATGGATGTGTGATACCTGCATGCACCAGACACCCCCCTTAGAAAGGGCCCCGGGCATACCTCGTTTGAGGCCAGTGTCCACACCAGGGTAAAACATGTTGAATGTCCATATACACATAGAAATGACATATGGAATGGACAGCCACCCTGCCAATATCAAAACCCCAGGTGGATCAAAACCCAGTGCCATGTATGTGGCAAACCCTGCCATACCAGGCAGACCTGCCCAGCAAGGCTGCATGAGCTATCACAGTCCTACATGGTGCAATGGACAAAAGGCACTCTCACTATCAACCATACACAGCAGTAATTTTGGTGATGCACCCTGTGGTTTTACAGGTGCTGTGTGATGTTTGGACAATGTGTGTGAAATGCTATGCATGGTTTCCCTAATGTGTCATGGTTACACATTGCCCATGTCTATCACATGTGCAACACAGGTGAGCGGGCAAGTTGTCCAACCCCCGACAGTGCTGTGTGGATGGGCACAACACATGCATGTGCAGGTGTCCATGTGTATTTTACAGTGCCATGCTGACGTTCACAATGGCTACGGGGGGCTGACATATACACAGCCCAGGTGAACAGCAGCCCCAAAATCACATGGGGACCTATGCCAGTGATATGGACACAGGTGCAGCCGGGACACATGTCCACAGCGGCTAACATCTACATGGTGCTGCAGTGTGATGGGGTGGCAACAGATATGATGTGACACCCCTGCTCAATGGTGTGAAGCCAAACATGGGCTGTGTCACTGCCAGATGCCTTCACAGATTACTGTGCAGATGTCGCATTTGTCATAGCAATGTTTTTCCAACAGTATGCCAGCACAGCAGTGTAAATGTGACCTGCCACCATCATTATGTCTTACAGATAATGCCACGACCCCGGTTTCCCAAATTCAGTCGACAGGAGGAGGAGGTGATCATACCATACCTCCATAGTAATCATCCCTGTTATTTAGTCATGTGCCACAGCAGGGGGAAACCCAGGGAGATGTGGGAGGAGATGAGCAGGAGGGTGATCAGCCTGGGCAGACACAACCGCACTTATCAGAATCCGCAGGCACTGCACAGACCTGACCCGGGCATGCGGGGCCCCGCTGCAATCGCCAGACAACAACGGGGGCAGGTGGTGGGCCACCAACCCAGCCCCCACTCACAGCCACGGAGGAGCTCCTGGCCAGTCTGGGGACCCCAGGGAACAACAGAAAACCCAGCCCATCGTGGAGGTGGGTGTCTCCAACTATGAGCTTGGAGCCATGGTAAGTCATTGATTTTTTAAAAACGGGGGTGGGTGTCATAGTACAACACATAATATAGCCATACATGGGTATAAAAAACAATACAGTATGCTATGTTGTGTTAGCAGACATGTGCATAGCACATGCTAACCACAGATGCATGATGTGACATGCACCGCTGCCCGTGGCGATAGTAATGGATAATGTGTATACCTTTGTGTCATCCCTTTACAGGTCCTGGGGGTCGAAAAACACAAGGGTCTGTTGCAGGTAAGTCTGTTGCTAGTCAAAGGCATGATATGGTGTATTGATTTTCCCCCATGTGTCCAGGCATGACATGCACACCTGTGTGTGCCCCAGTCAGGGCATACAGGTTGCACCCCCCCACACACCCCCACCCATGTACAGTAGATACAACCGTTAGCGAGTGGAAAGACACCCCCCCCTATTGGTGGGGTTGGCATTCAGCTATGCATACAATGGTGTAGGTTTTCCACAATGGCTGCATTTTAGTATCCGGTATCCCCTTGCAGTATGCACACAGTACCACATAGTGAGCTGTGATCTGCCAGAGCACAGGGCCAAGTGACCTATGCCCCTGCATCGGTGAAAGAACATGGCACATGCCATGTCCCATGCAGGGATGTCTGGCTGCAACATTGCCCCAACCATGCCCATGCACCATAGCAGACATCCACACTGTCTGCATATCTGTGGGGAATGTGACACCACACATTGGTTGTATGTCACATGGGCCACCACGGGGCCATGTGCACGGGTCCACCACACACAATTGTCAATGACCCAGACAGACAAGGCCATGGTGATACCTAAAATGTTGCCAAAAGTACATCCACAGTGGGTAACCCTGTACACACATAGTGGGCTCATCACTGTAGTGGCCCCGGGACATCCGATGTAGTACACCAGTGACATGGAATGCCTCTCCACAGCTACTACAGGTGCCTCCAATATCCACCAAAAAGCTGTGACCCTGAACTGACTTACAGACATGGCAATGAAACGCCCAGGTAAATCACACAGAAACATAACTGTGTCCTGCTACTGTGCAGTGGCACAGTGCCCGCACTCCACACTGTACAGCTATGCACAGCTCACCCCAAACCCGCACCTGCAAAAATCCCTGTTACCCATACATTGTATCTGTAGACTGTACACATAACACTGCACCATGACAGCCATTGTGATGGGGTGCTGGGGACACCATCGTCACATGTCCACATGATACCCACATTTTTGGGGTGTACATAAATAGTGTCGGCAGCATGTGTACTGTCCCCCCGGGCCACACTGTATCATGATGCATGCAAACTACCATGAATGTGTGTACTGCATGCCTACTAAAGACACCTGCCTGTTGTACTTTTCCCCCACCAGGGCAGTGTGCATACTGCCACTATGAATGTCTGGTCTACATTCACTGGTCTGGGGTGTGTGAATGCTGCATCCCCCCAATATCCGCATGTGTTGTGTGTGTGTGTGTGTGTGTGTGTGTGTGTGTGTGTGTGTGTGTGTGTGTTTTGTGTGTGTGTCTGTATTGAAACCCGAGGTATGCCTTTGTATTGACAGGTGCTGTGGGGACCCTCCCCGGTCCAGTTTGATGCTAGTGTCCCCACAGATACTAGTGGTGATGACCAGGGCATGAGGCACAGGCAGGGCCCACAGGCAGACACTTGCCATTGGAGAACATCAAAATACCCCTTCATCCCTGAACAGGTTCGATCCCAAAATACCCCAACACCGTTCCCCTAGATGACGGTCCGCCTGTTGGCACCGAGCAGGAATGTGTGGTGGCTGCAGAAGGTTTTACACACGTTGTTGCCTGTGTTATGTCTGGTGCAGTGCCACGCAGGCATGTGGCAGGTGCTCCAGGGGAGCACCGCTAGACATACACCCCCCCGGGCAGCAGCTGGTATAACCAGACGCATGTTCCAGACTGTAATGGCGGCGCAGGCAGGCCAACGGCAGAACCAGGAAGGGCAGAGGCTGCAGAGGCCCGAACCCCCTTGAATGAAAACATCCAGGCATTAAGCCCAACAGCATCTTGCCGATGTTCGGGATAGGAGATTGGGTGAGATGGCTGGTATCCTCGAGGCATGGCCATCCTTGAGCGGGGGCTGCCCGGGCAGGAACACCAGGTGGGGTGAGGCATAGGGCACGGGGCCAGCAACACCCCCTTGCAGGTCAGGGGGCCACCTCCCATGCCCACCCAGTGCTGGTAGCAGCAGCAGTGCAGCTGCTCCCACCCCACCACCCCAGGACAGAGCAGGCCACGGGGGCGTCGGGAGGGCCCCGGGGCACGTTTCCAGCGGACATGTGACATCGGAGAGTGGACTGTCTGTACCACCCGGCCGGTCTGGGGCCCCCCAGGCAGGCACGGGTCACGCCCCCGGGGCGGAAAAAGTGAGCCGTAACACCTGCACTGTACAGTGGGGCCCCCAAGCATCCCCCGTAGGCATCACAGATGACTGAACTGTGTACACACAAACCCACAAAAGCAAACACGACTGTAGGGCTCCACCACACCCACATCTTAAAAGTCATGCCCACAATGCACGGGCCCCTTCACACACAAAATGATGTCATCCATTGGTACAGTATGCCTGTGGCAAAATATCACCCTGTGCATATGATGAAGTCTCTGCCGAAATAACTGTGAGCTACACCATTGATGGTTATGCAAACATATTCTGATGCACAGGGTGGACAAGATAGTGAGAGGTGTATGTGATCCCTTTTCCCATAGTACGGATTTTATGTTGTGGTGTGTGTGTATGGCGGGGACAGGTGTGTATGTGATGTGGGTTGTGCACTGACATCATGCAGCAGACTTTGCAGGACAGGTGCAGCATTCATTGATCTGTGTACACAGTATGTGGGTGGTTACATGTGTAGCACCATGTTGGTTCAGTTAACCCGATGACAATGATGGTGTACTTGCATGTCCCTACTGGGAGCACTGTAATTATTTCCCCCACGCAGTAGTGGGGTCCCCACAGGCATGTCTGGCTACATCAGCATAGCACAGCTACCCGCAGGGCATGGACCCCTACATAGGCATAGGCCATGTACATAACAGGGTATGTGCCCTACGACATGTGTGGGACCTAGCATGACTGTGTGTGGCTGCTAACCCCCCTCAGGATGGGGATGTCCATCAGTCCCCAGCCCCTTTCAGCACTGACACACAGATGATCCCCGATAACTATACCCACCACATCCACATTTTTAAACTCCGGGAAAGGCAGTCAGTGCCTTTCCTTCACATGGGCTGGCACCCCTGGTTGTAGGGGTCTCCCGTGACCCTGTTCCCCAGCACCCCCCATCATCTTTGTGGTGATGTGTGTGACAGTCGCTTCTGTTTTTTTGCCTGGAGCCTAAAGTGGAATATGCCCATGTCACCCAGGTCAGACATGGCCGTGCCAGGCACAGATCACCACAGAGCAGATGTGCTGTGAAGGTTTACACCCGAGTCCCTTGGTCCCCAGCTTGTGACATGCCCCAGCACCGCCATCCCCCCCTTTTGTGAAGTTTGGGTCCTTCCAGTGCAGGGCCAGGTTAGCTACAGGCCAGATGTGCCATGTACCAGCATTTTGGGGGGATGTACGGGGGTACAATGAACACCCCTGATGTGGGCCCTTCCAGACCAGGAGGCCACAGTGGAATGTCTTCACCCCCAAATTGCCATTGTGTGTGTTGACAGTTTTGGACAGGTGAGCCATTTCCATGAACATGTCCACCATCGGGAATGGCTTACCACCTACATGTGACTTTGGGGCCAACATGTCCTTCACACTGGGTAGGTCTGCACCTTTTTGGCATGTAGTAGCAGGCCATGGCTCTGGCACCAGTTATCCATGTCTATGCCCCCAGGTGGATGTCCGTTTTGGGGTGTTGGGTATGGGGGGGGGTTAGTCATCTGCATACCTTGTCTGCCACAATACCCCTATGATTGCATGCAAATTGGATGGTCGAATGCCATCTGGCAGTGGGCCCAGGACTGAGCCCTGTGGGCCTCCACTGGAGACCAGATATGAGTGTGACAAGGCACCAGGAACACCAACCTTGTGTGGTGTGACTTCCAACCTGTGTGACAAGCATCGTGTGACATATGCCCCCACATGTATCCCAAGCCTTTCCATGAGTCCCATGGGGTTGTGCTCTGAACGCCCCACCAGGTCATGGTACTGGGGCAAACCCACGATCCCCATCAATGGCCTTGGTGACCACTCCAGACAGGACGAGCAGGTTCGGGAGGCAGGATCCTTGACTATGTTGTTGTTTTTCCGTATTGGCTGTACCCCGCTGTCTGTATCCATGGGCACCTGTATGGACCCCCCACAGCTTTGCAGACAAGGCTTGTCAAGGGGATGGGGTGTGGTTTCACAGTCCAAAAGAGCACTACCCTGGTGGGGACCACAGATGCCATACCATCCATTGGGGACATAGCCCATAGTAAGGCTAACATGACACAGGGGCCCGCATGGGGGCCGGGGCCCCTCAATGAGGATGGGTAGCAAAAGCCAGGGACACCATCGGTGCCCAGGGGTGCTGTATCAAGCGCCATAGAGATATAGGATCATTCCAGGCTATATGAGATGATTGGGAGCCTACACTCTGGGGATGGATATGTCCCTCTTGGGGGGGGATTTTGCATGGAACATGTCCCTTTTGCAGAAAAGTCTGTGGGTGCAGTGTCCATTGTACCATTCTGGACCTTTTCCAGCCAAGTCTGTGTCCCCCCTACCTTGTCCTTCCCAAAGTTAGGAAGGCCCTATGGTTGTCTCAGGGCCCTCTGAAACCCCCCAAAGCGGGGGATGATTGTATTTTTATGGTGACCCCCGGATGAATGGGAGAGGGTTTTCCCCTGGTATTGACATTGCTCTGTCATGTTTTAGCTCCAACTGTTGATGTACAGCTGTCAGTGGTTGGGGTCCACCACACCATGTGCCTACCTGTGGTGGACAAGGTCCTGATGTTATCATGTTTGCCTGTTGCAGACATGCTGGGGAGAAATGCTTTTAGGGGGGCCGGTCTGGCCGGGGTTCAACATGGCATGGAGGACTTGTAGGTACCACCCCGGGTCGATGTGTTTGTTGTGGAGAGGTCATCACAGGTCCCCATGTGTTTTTACAGGATGTGGATGACCAGTGGGTCCACTTGGTCTGGCATCACCATTGAGGGGTACATCCTTTTGGGGGATATCCCACCATGTGTGATGGGGAGAACTGTCAGACATCCCCTAAGTATGGGGCATGGCTGTTTAACAGTGGCCGGTTGGAGGGAAACCCTGATGTGGTTTTGTTGTGGCCCTGGCAATGTTCCCCGGCATTTTCGGGGTGGGGTTTAGCACCCAGGGGGCCGTTGGGGAAGCATGCCCCTCACCCCTGTCCTTAGGCCCCTGTTGGCCCGGTTGGGCCTGTGTTTGGGGGGTTGTTGTTAGATCCCGAGGCCCGTCCTTTCCATTTTTGCCCCCCTAGATTTTTCCGTTTCAACGGCCAGCCCGTGGCATGGCCAGGTTTTTGTTGTGTGGCTGGAAAACACCAGGTCCCCCCCACCCATGCCCCCATGTGTATGCATGTCTGCTCTGCCGAGTCTGTGTCTGAGCATGCCCCGTAGGCAGCTTTTAGATAGGGAAAAAGACAGGGACACCCCGCAGTGGTTTTTCCCCGGGCCTTTTATGGAACCCCCGCCCGTGGCTTTCCATTTTTTGTTGGGTGGAAAACCCACGATGGCCCTTACCCCGCCGCCGCCATTGTGTAAAAGCTTCTCTTAGGGTTTTAAGTGTTGGGGCCTGCCCCCGTGGGGTGTGTTGTGTGTTTGTTTGGGCCCGGTTTGCCGGCCCCTTTTTAACAGGGTTTTGGCCCCCCACTCTTTCCCGCCCCATTGCCCCTTTGGGTACCACCCACAAGGTTTCCTCCCGACAGCCCCTGCCCGTAAACTCGGTAGCGTTTTGTAAATGCTTCATACTGTAGGGGTTCATGTAGATAGGCAAAGGGTTTTCCCCCCTTCCGTGTGTGTGTGTGTGTGTGTGTGTGTGTTTGTGTTTTTTGGGTTTTTTTGTTTTTGGGTTTTTGGTTTTTGTGGTTGTTGTTTTGTGTGTTTGTGTGGGGGTTGGTCCCCCCGTGTGTGTGTGTTTCCAGCTGCCTCTGAATAACATGCTTTTAGGGCCCCAAAACATCCTTGGCTATTGCCAACTATTGTCTTGGGGGGTGAGTCACCAGCCTACAAGTATTCTGACAGCCCCTTCAGTAAACTCGTAGGGGTTTTGTAAATGCTTCATACTGTAGGGGTTCATGTAGATAGGCGAGGTTTTCCCCCCCTTCCGGGGGGGGGGTGTGTGTTTCCAGCTGCCTCTGCAATGAACATGCCGCCCCCAAAACATACCCTATTGCCAACTATTGTCTTTTGGTGATTACCAGCCTACAAGTATGCCTCTGACAGCCTTTTAGTAAACTCGTAGCGCTCTGTAAATGCTTCATACAGTGGGTTTATGTAGATAGGCGGGTTTGCCCCCGCCCTTCCGGGGGGGGGGTGTGTGTTTTCCCGCTGCCTCTGCGAATGAACATGCTTTTTGACGCCCGCAAAACATCCTTGGCTATTGCCAACTATTGTTTTGCCCAGCCTACAAAAGCCTCTGACAGGTTTTAGTAAACTCGAGGGGTCTGTAAATGCTTCATACTGTAGGGGAAATTCATGTAGATAATGGTTCCTCCGCCCTTCCGTGTGTGTGTGTGTGTTTTCCCGCTGCCTCTGCCAATGAACATGCTTTTAGACCCCCCAAAATCCCCTTTGGGTATTGCCAACTATTGTCTTGGGTGACACCAGCCTACAAGTATGCCTCTGACAGCCTTTTAGTAAACTCGGGATTTTTGTAAATGCTTCATACTGTAGTGGTTCATGTAGATAGGGAAGGGTTTTCCCGTCCCCTTGTGTGTGTTTTTTTTCCAAAAAAACTGTTTTCCCAAAAACATGTTTTTAAAAAAGAAACCACATTTTTTGGCATTCCAACTTTGTTTTTTTGGCGGGTGGAAAAAAAACCAGTTTTTAAAAGTTTAAAAGTTCTGAAGCGTTGGTAAACCCGGGTACTTCTGAAATTTCTTTTGTTTTTTTTTTCATGTAAATACGAAGGTTCGTTGCCCCCCCGTGTGTTTTGTGTGTTTCCCGGCCTTTCCTTGCGTGGAAAATGCTTTTTAGAAAAAGGACAAATAATTGGGTAATTTGAACTTATTGTCTTGGGGGGGATGGCCCCCAGCCCAAAGTACCTTTGGAACCAAGCGCGTTATAAATGGTTTTGGGTTCTGTTAAAACTTCCTATGTGTGAAGGGTTTGTGGATAGGGGCCGAAGGTTTTTTCCCCCCCCTTGGTGTTTGTGGTTTCACAACCCTTTTTCCCCTGGTTTTATTTCAACGATGTTTTAATTTTTAAGACCCTTTTTGGGTTGTGCCCCTTTTTTATTTTTTCCAAAGGGGAAACCCCCGCCATGTTTTAATAAACCCTTTTAAAAGTTGGAAAATTGGTTTTGTAAAACCCGGGGGCTTTCCCAGGGTTCTGGTTTTGGGGTGTTTCTTTGTCCCTATCTGTAATTTTCCCGGTTCAAAGTTGGTTTCCCCGGTTTGACTTTTGGGGGTTTGGGACGCCTTTTCCTTTTTATGGGTGGCCCACTGCATTGTTGGGGTGAAAATTTCAAAGTGATTTATTTGTTTGGGTATTTCCCTTTTATTTTTGGGAAGTTCCCCACCCCCCAAAGGGGGGAAACCAAAACATTCAAAAAGAACCCTTTTTTATACCCCCAAACCCTGTCCCAAAATGAAGTTACCCTTTCCCCACCCTTATGTGTGGGGAAAAGGGTTTGGAAAAAGGGGCCAGCAAACCCTTTCCCTTTTATTGGTTTTTTCCCTGGATTGCATCAACCCCTTTTTTAAACCGGGTGCTTTCATTTTGGGAAAGGGGCCCCCTTGGTTTACCCCTATGCTTCCCACAACTTGGGGAAAATTTTTGGGGTTTTTAAGGCACCCATTTTTCCCCTTTTAAAGGGGGTGAACCCCTGTTTCTGGCCAAATTGAGTGGGGGTTTTCGCCGGTTCCCCCCCAGCGGGCTGGCCCCCTTTTATGGGGGGGGCTACGGAACCCTTCCCTTAAAATTTCCCTTTGGGTTATGTTGACTGGGGTTCCCCGGTTTGAACCCCAGGGTCCATTTCTTGGGCCACGTTTGTCCAAAAACCAGGGAATTGCCTTTTTTCTGGGCATAGTTTTTTGGGTGGAAACCATTTTAACCATTTCCTTTTCCTGGTTTACGGGTTTTTTGGATTAAATATGTTTCCACTCCCCAGGGCCACAATGGGAATATCCCAATACCCACACCCTTTTTGTACCCCGGGGTTTCCCAAAGGTTTTCAAATTTTACGTTTTTCCACCCTTTTTTGTGTTTTCCAAATGGGATTACCAGGTTTTTTATGGGGCCCCGCCTGGGGGTCCATTCCCTAAAAGCCTCTTTCATGGAGGGTTTTCCCCTTTTACCCTTTTAACACCCTGGTGATTTCTATTGGGGGGTGGGAAGGCTTTCTGGGCCCCCATCCCCCCACGGGGGAAATTTGGGTCCTCCCCCCAATTTTTAACCCCCGAAAGGTGCAATAAGTAAATGAAACCCCTGTTGGAATGGGGGTCCCATTTTGGCCCAATTTGGGGGTTCTGTTATGTTTCCCCATTTTTGGAAGTTGTCTCCCTTAAAACCCATATTATGTAGTCAAAACCCCCGTCCTTTCCCTTTACCCATTGGTGAAAGGAGTTTTGGGTTTGGCCAAATTTCTTTAAAATTAGAACCCTTTGGAAATTTCCCCTGGGGGGTTTTTTCTTATTTCCCCAACCGGGTTCTGTTTTTTAACCCTATTTATTTTGACAAAATGTTTATTTATTGTGGAACCATTTTTTAACCTAGAAGGCCCCTAGGTTGACGTTTTTTTGGTGCCCCCTTTTTTAATTAAAAGTTGTTTCCCAGGTTGCCCATGTTCCAAGGGATATGGCCGATTTCCCCCCATACTTTTGCTTAAACAAACCCCTTTTTTGGGTGGGGTGAGGGTTCGAGCCGGTTGGGTTTTTATGGGGTGTCTACTGTGTTTTTTAATTTTATTTCCTGTGTTATGCCTTACCAGCTGTGTAAATTTCCCCCAGGTTTCCATTATGGGGGCCATCTTGGGCCAAATTTTTCCATCCATGGGGAAAGCCTACTGGACACTGGTGTAGGGCTGAAAACATTTTACACCCGCTTTTTGCATTCCCGGGGGATGCTTTGCCCATGGGGTAAGGCCTTTCCCACCCCTCCCCGGGGGAAGGATTATCTGCCAAACAACCCCCACCCCCTTTTGCATACCCAGGGTCCCATGGCTGCAACCCCCCGGACCCATTCACATCCTTCCCTTTTGCGGGGGGTGTGGACGACTTTTTGGACCGAACGGGGGTTTCTGTTCATATGTCCGCATTTCATGGACAGGTTTCATCAACCTTAAAAACGCTGGTGGTTAAAGTTAGCTGTGCCTAGGGCACGGGTGACATCTGGGCTTCCGTTTCCGGTTTTAAAAGGAAAATTTTTTTGGGTCCTACAATGGACACCAAAAGTGCATATGTAAAATGTAGTGTTGGACTGTTCCCCTCTGGCCAGTGGTTTGACCGCCGCTGTATGTTCCCCCAAACGGGATGTCTGTTTTACTACCCCCAAATTTTGTTTTTGGCCCAAACCCAGTTTTTAACGGAAAACCCAAATTGGTTTTATTTCATTCAATTTTAAATAATCCCCAGAAAGGCCCATAACCCCCAAACCAAATGATTTCAATATAAAACAGACGGAAACATTCATACCCTTTTTTTTCAGAAACATTTTCTAAAAATAAACCGCCTAGTTTGGGCATCTAATTTTATTTAAGTTTAATTTTGTTGCCATTATTATGGTTTCCAAAAAGGTTAAAATTTTTCCCAAAAAACGGGGATCCTTCATGTTGTTTTTTTGGCCAGAAAGGTGTGTTTTTTTATTCGTGAAATTGATTTGATGGGAAAATGTCTATTTAAACCCCTTATTTCCTGTGTAAAAGGTTAAAACCCCCTTTAATTCCCCCAGGGTCCCAGATACCATCCTTTCTAATTGTTTCCAGGGAACTGGCATATGTACTGAAATTTACCCTGTTGGTTACCCCTGGTTTTGTTTAGTTGGGGGCTAACCGGTAACCCCCAAGCCCTTTCCCTTTGGGCGGGAAACGGATTACCCCAAAAACAAACCCCTTTTGGGATACCCCCAAAAAAAAAATTTTTTTTTTTTTTTGGGTTTTTTCCCTAGGTTTCAATTCCCAAAACCGGGGGGACCTTCCCACCGTTTTGCCAAATTTAAACTTTTTGAAACCACTTAACGGCCTTTTTGGGGTTTTTTTCGGGGTTTTCCCAAATTTTTAATTTTTGGCCCAAAACCCATGGGTACTTTAAAACATTTTAAAAATATCCCCCGCAAAAAATCCCCCGCAAAAGGCCCCCCTCCTTCCTCCTTTTTTTTTCCCCCTTGGGAAAAGGGGTGCAAAATGCCCCTTTTTTTTTAAACAAAAATTCCCTTTTTTATTTCCTCGCCAATTTTTGGGGGCCCAAAGGGGATGGCAAAAAATTGTTGACCGAGGGGAATTTGTTTTTTTTAAAAAAAATGAAGGTTTTTCTTATATCCCCCCCACCCCCAAATTTTTCCAGGGCCCTTTTTTTTTAAATTTTGGGGCAGGGGTTGTTTGCTTTTTTTGGGCTTGGTTCCCCGCCCCAAAAGGAAACTTTTCCCTGACCGTTTTTAAAGAATGTTTAAAGAATTTTAGTTTCCCCCCATTTTTGGGCAACCCGGCCTTTTTGTCCCATGGTTTTTTAAATGGGGACCATGTTTTTTACCCCCCCCAATTATTCCCAATTTAAACGGGGAAATTGTAACCCGTTGTAGGGGGGGGGGTTTGGGGTTAAATACCTAAATTTTGGCCCCACCCCCGGGCTGGGTTTTTAAACCCCCCAACTATTTTCCAAATTAACCTTAAAACCCTCCCGGGATGGACCTTGTCGCAATATTACATGGGTTTACCATTGGACTTTTTACTGAGCCACAGACATGTCCGTTGTTTGGGTTTTGGGGGGGGTTCCCCTGGCTAAAATTTAACATGGCGGGAAAAGGTTGAACAGCCCGACGGGAACGGGTTTTCCGCCCCTGTTTAGTATTGAATCGCTATGTGGGGTTTGTTTCCCAAAACCAGACAATGTCGACATTTAACGGACCCCCGAATACGCCCCCCCCGGGGGGACGATGTCTGCTTTGGGGGGACAGGCATTATGCTGTGCCATTATGTCAATATATGGTTTCGCCATAGATGATATGCCATACTAGCAATGACCCCCCTGGGGTGGGTACTGCTGTTTCCCCCGGAAGAGTCCTTAGGTTGTGGTGCCCCCAAAATTGCCACCCAAAATCACCCGCCCCCCCCCTGGTCTACCTACACCAAACAAAGTCTGGGAAAAGGGGCCCCAGTAGAGCAACGCCCCAGACGGGCCTATTTTGGGCCCATGCCTAAGGCCGGGTATTTTTGGTCCCGGCATCGGACTGGGAAAGCCTGCCGTGGGTATGTCCAGCATTACCCACATCCAGCCGCGGTTTGCCATAACCCCCTGTACAGTGGTGCCCGGGTTTCCATACATATGCCTTTCTCAAAAACCCCTTTCACACTTTGAACACTACTGTGGTCTCCTTTAAGGCCCCCCGAGCCAGTGGTGAAACACTCAAATGAAAAATATGCCTTTCCCCCAGCACCTACAGGCTGCATGGATCAGGCAATCCCATACAAAACCTTTGTACCACAACCCAAACATGCAGTCTGGTGGACCCCAGCCATGAACTAGCTCTAAAAACAGGAGGTAGAATACAAGTTAAAGGGGAAAACTTGTAAGGTAACACACCCCTTTCTCATTATATGTGAAGAACTACAAGCTGTCATGAAATCATCCAGGGAAATTCAACAGAGAAATTAACAAGGACTCAACAGACATTCATAATTTCCCTTTTTTAGCTATGTTGGACACCTGGGAGGACACCCAGATATGCTCAAACCGGGGTTTACAATGATGGAAGACTGAACCTAAAACAGGGATACTGGCTGACATGTTCAGTGCTAACATTTCCTCCCCACATGGAGGTTATCTATACCGAGACTTTAGATCCTGGAACATCTGTAACACAGGTGGGAAATGCTTCCAAGGCAGTCAACACAGCATCCATGGGACCAGATGGTGTCCCAGCTGTGTACTATGAACTCTATGGGGAATTAAACCCACACTTAGGACAGCTGTTTAATCTTAGCCTCACCTCAGGATAAGACCCGGAGTAGTACACAAGGTGACTGTAGTCACACTTTACATAGATGGTGCCACCACTGACCCTGGTTATTACCATCCCATTAGCTTGACAAGCCTTAACTGCAAAGCCATGGAGAGGGATCATAATGGAACTCATAGATAAAGACATAGGGGACTGAACTTTGGATACAACCCAGTTTAGCTTGGTCAAAATCAGATCATGCCTTTACAGGTTTGACTTTGTAGGATCAGTCACCAAGGCCATTGATGAGGGTAAAGCAGTCCATACAGCCTACCTCAACCTGGCAAAGGCCTTTAAAACAATACCCCCCGGGTATCATGATAAACCCGCCCTCTTGAAGTATATCCATACATCGCCATATGGGTTAAACTGGCTAAGTCACAGAACACACATGGTCATAGTTGCTGGCCCTGTCATACTCACAGCCAGTCACAAGGGGTGTCCCATGGGGCTCAGTCCTGGGTCCACTATTTTCAGCATCTACGTTTTCCCAAAATACAAGCAAACACAGGGGGTTTTGGGGGACAATGTTTGCAGATGACTGCAAACTGGGGTAGTCAGACACACATCTGACACAGATATCCTTCAGGAGTGCCTCACAGATGTGGATAACCCCGAGACATGGCCCACAAAAGCCAGGAAATGCATAGTCATCCCCTTTGGGGAAAAACAAGGTTACCCCAGCTACCATATAGGTGGCAATCCACTGAGCCAAATTTCCCCGGGGTCTGGGGACCCGGGTTTTTGGGTTTAAACCTTTTGACACACCATTAACGAAGGGGAGACCTTCCACATTGCCCACATCATCGAAGGGATTCACATCTAGATCAGGGGGGGTCATTGTCCCCTTGTACTCATCACCATTAGACCTTTTGGGGACAATGCCCCAGAATGTATGACCCCCACCTGCAGCAGCTGGAAAGGCACCAACAGTTCATCGACAAACAGATGCAGGGTCTCAGGAATATGTGTTATACTGACCAACTGAAAGAATTCCAGATGATACAGTTGCATACCACTTGCCCAGAGGTGACCTGTGCCTGGCAAAAAGGCCCAACCCAGATCTGATGAATGCTTCACCCAAAGAAGGGTTTGATCCCTCAGAACCACAAGGGCAGGTGACGTAAACCCTTTACACTGTCATTTGAACGGGGGGGACAGATTCATCCCCCAGACACTCTCTATGCTGTGGAACTACATCCCAGTATATGTGAGGGCAGGGACCTCGCTGGCCTTCTGTTAGTATTTTGACATGGATGTCTGAATTGATTTATTTAAGTAACCTTCTAAATGAATATTTACAAACCCCATTGTGAATCTTTACATTTCGTTTGGGCTATTTTACATTAGTCATAATCATAAGGTTGTGTTTTTATGGTTCATTTATATTACTAGGTGTCTGCAGTTCTTTTTAAAATATTGGCACAGTCCGAGAACATATATATGTAGCTTAAAAGTCAGACATTTGGAAAACATTATGTTGGTTCATCTTTTTAAAATATACATATATTTCTATTTTTTATGAAGAAAGTACCTTCCCAAACAATGTCTGATGTCCTCACTGTGTGGGAAACTGTAACCCAAGTAAAGTTTGTTTGCTTGTTTGCCTTTAAAAGAATTAAACCCAGCACATCTAATTTACTGACCAATTTGGGTTTTTCATGTAGTAGGTTGGGCTGCATTGTATGTATTCTGAATAAGTCTGCTTAGAACGAAAACTTCAATAAACTATGGTGACTGCATTTAATTCCCGGTGTGCTCTGAGTGGTCACTGACTGTCTACAGTACGCCTTTGCTTTGGACTTCATCGGGGTTGTCTGTGTTTGTTGTATGGGGGAAAGTCAATGTAGTCCCTATGTGTATTACTGTGTAATGCCTTACTACGGCAGTGTAATTCCACCGGGGTTTTCAGTTTGGGTGCCATCTTAGTCATTTGTCCATCCATGAAAATTTCCTACTGGACACTGGTTTGGGGTGTACACATTTCACACCTGCATTTTGCTTTTCCGAGATGGTTTTTCATTATTAGCGGAGTAAGGCAGGTGCTACGACACATCCCCCCCACGGGCGGACAAAGGATTTTCCTTTAAAAAACACCGACCCGATTCTACATACCCAGACTCCCTTGACTGCAAATCGACAGTACCCATTACACATCCTTCATGTGTGCGGGACTGTGATGTGGAAGTTCTATGGACCCGCACCCTGGGTATTTCTGTGCATTTTCTGCATTTCATGGACAGCTATCATCAACATTGAACACGCCATGGGGCATATGTGTACCTGTGACCTGGGGACAAATGAGGGCAAGGGGTAATGCAGGAAGCTAGCAGGCATTCCATGAATGGAATTTTTTGGGGCCTACAATGGACACCCGTGCATATGTCAAGTTAGATGTTGCTGGACTGTGTCCACCTGCCCAGTGCTTTTCACTGCTTGTATGTTCCCCCAAACGCGGGTGTCTGTTTTACTACCCATTCTACATGGTGCTACATAACCAGGTGATTTAGTACTGTGAACAAATGACATACATCCAAAGATGCTGGTTAGCAACTGCTTCATATAAACCTCAGACATCCCAATGGGACATATCCGCCCCTGTATTTCCAATATAACACCACCCAACATGTTGATTACCTATGTTTTCATTTAACCATGTTGTCTTCATAGGTGGGAATGCCATAGTTTACATATCCTACTTGACGTGTGTGCCATTAGTATGTGTTCCACAGGTCGCACATCTGTTCCGCAGGTAGCGGTGCTCCTCATTCTGTTGCTGGCAGATTGAGTGCTGTGTACCCGGGGTTTGGGACACGGTCCGCTTTGTATGTGGAATGTCAACTGTAGTCCCTATGTGTATTTCCTGTGTTATGCCTTACCCGCTGTGTAATTTACCCCGGGTTTTCAGTTGTGGGTGCCATCTTTGGGCCCTACGGTTGTCCATCCATGACAATTGCCTACTGGACACTAGTATAGGGCTGTACACATTTCCCCACCTGCATTTAGCATTCTCCGGGATGGTTTGCAAATTTGCGGAGAGTAAGGCAGGTGACCCCATCCCCCCCACGGGCGGGACAAAGGATTGCCTGCGAAACAACACCGAGGCCCCGAGTCTACATACCCAGAATCCCTTGACCCAAAAATCGACAGTACCCATTACACATCCTTCATGTGGGGACTGTGATGTGGACCCGTTCTATGGACCCGGACCCTGGGTATTTCTGTGCATCTGTGCTGCATTACATGGACAGCTATCAGCAACATTAAACACGCTTGGGGCATATGTGTACCTGTGACGACAATGAGTTCAGGTCCCTTGAAATAAGACAAATTTTGTTCTTTCCACAATTTTTTGGGGCCTACAATGGACACCACTGTGCATATGTAAAGTGTAGAGCTTGCCGGACTGTGTCCTTGTGTGCAGTGGGTTTCACTGATGCTGTGTGTTCAGCAATGGAGGATGTCTGCTTGGCTACCCATACTGTCTAGTCCTACAGGAACCATGTCTTCCCACACCAGTACCCAATGGTGTACATCCAATCTTGCAGGTTAACAACCACTTTCATACCCAGAGGTCACGCTTGGCAGGTATTGCCACTTTATTATCGGAACAACACCTCCAGACTGTGTACATCACGGGAACTTTAGGCCAGTCTTACCGCCATTTGCAATTGTAATTAGCACACACGGGCAATACATGTATGATAAGACATATTGTCATGCACAAGTTAATCTAAGTTATTTGCAAATTGGCTTCTGCTATTGGCATCCGTGCGTCTGAGTGTTGCCAGTTACCATACACATTGCTTGCTCAGGGGCAGACTACACAATTCTGCACACTACTGTGGTCTCCTTTAAGGACCCTGAGCCAGTGGTCGACAGTACTGCAGCCACTGCATCAATCACATTTGCCATCTACCAGTACCTACAGGACTGCATGAACCAGGCATTCACTTACCCAACTGTGGTTCATTGTACCAATGCCAAGCATCCAGTGTGGTGTACCCCAGCCATACACAGGATGTACAACACGAGGAGGTGGCTACTACAAAGGGGGAGCAGACACCTTGTGAGGTATGACACCCTTTTGGGCATCATATGTGTAGAGTTACACACTGTTCCCTGGTCCAGGGCACATTCCACAGATATACCTACATGGACCTGGCTGACAATCATACCACCTTCAGTTGCTATGCTCAACACCTGGGAGGTCACTCCCACATATGCTCTGACTGGGTTCACAAAGAGGTGGGGTTTACTCAACATACACACATTGCCAACAAACAGGCTGACAAGTCCAGTGCGGACATCTCCACACCCTCACCCCCACATGAGGAGATGTCTGTACCAGCGGTTTGTGGTCACCAAATGTTCTGTGACACACAGGTGGGACATGCTCTCCAGGGTAGTGGACATAGCATCCATGAGACCAGCTGGTGTACTCCACTATCTCATTGAGGATTAGACCCACAGTTAGGACAGCTATTTCTTTGTAGCCTCACCCTAAAGGGACCCAGGTTGTGTCCATGGCAACTGTAGTCCCACGCCACAGGGCCAATGCCTCCACTGAGCCTGGTTATTACTGTCCCATTACCATGAGGAGACCTATCTGCAAAGACATGGGGGGATCATACTCGTTTTATGACTGCATAGGGGACATACATACTTTGCATCCAACACGGTTTGTCTTGTTCAGGGGCGTTCATGCCTTTAAAGCATGGGTTTAATTTTCGGGGCAGTCACCGGGCCATTGATGGGGTGTTGCAGTCCATACAGCCTACCTCGACCTGGCAAAGGCCTTCATCACATTACCCCCCCAGGTATCGTTTATAAACCCATTGGCTGGGATGTGAACACGACATCACAGAATGTGGAAACTGTCTATGTGACACAACCCACACGGTCATAGTTACTGGCAGCATGTCAGACCTACTGCCTGTCGCAAGTGGTGTCCCATGGGGCCCTTCCACCCGTTTATACATCTACATTTCCACGGGACAGGCACACACAGGGGTTTTTGGGCAACATTGTTTGTAGATGACTGCAAAACAGGTGCCATAGTGGGACGGACATCTGACACAGATATCCTTCAAGGGGCCTCCCAGATATGCATATCTGCTGTCAGGGACATGTCCCACAGCTAAATGCTAAGTAAAGCAACATCATACCTGTGGAGAACTACTAGGTCACCCCTGTCCAGCATATAGGTGGCTGTCCACTCAGCACAGGGGTAATTACCAGGGGTCAGGGGACAGAGTTTGTCGGTGACCATTCATTCAACACACCGTTTTCGGGGTGTGGGACTTCTACATTGCCCACCTGTTTGTGCAGGGATTCACATCTACATCAGGCTAGGTCAATTTTCTCCTTGTACCCATTACGGGTTTCACCCATGATTTACTACATTGCCCCATTCAGACTGTATCTGACCATACACCTACAGCAGCTGGGAAGCCCTCATAGGTTAATTTTGTTCAGATGCAGGATGACATCATTTTGTGTAATGGTGCCCCACTTGTAGGACCCTGCCACATTCGCCCCATACCTGCTGTTTAGTGTTGACCTGTGCCTGACATACAAGGCCATGTCAACCCATCTATCATGTGTATGTTGCACCGACTGTATCTCCATCCCTCAGAACAACTAGGGCAGGTGACATTTATCTTGTCACGGGCATTAATGGGATGAGTTTTAGTGACACATATATCACCCAGACACTCATAATGCTGTGGATCTACATCACAGTACATGTGAGACAGAGATCCTTCCTAGCCTTGTTCTTGTTGTCCATTGGATGGAGAATTGCAGGTATAGGCCAGGGATTAACATTATCACTGCTTGACGGAGGTACAGTATCATGGGTATTTTATCTGAAGCACAGAAGGTTGGCAAAGTCATCCTAACTATGGTGTAGTGTTATGGCTGAACCTGGGACGATGGCCTACCCTGTACCTATGGACAAAGAACCTATATTCATAGTTTGTCACATTTACAATTGTCTATCCCCTTTTCTTTCTCCAGTGTATATTTCTGTGGCACATGATTGTCCTCTGTATTACATGCAGGTATGCTGTTACAGTGCACATACCCCAGTTGATGACAGTGTATCTGTGTCCCTAACACTGTGATACGAGGACTACCACACATCCTTCACAACATTACATGCATATGTCCATTCTATTCTTCTTTGGCCTATTTTTAAGGCAAACATTACACAAGTCCCTGTTTGTGCATGCTTCATGTTGGTGTTTGACCAGGCTCCGTGGGGTTGGACAGTAGTGTTTCTGTGTGTTTGCCATGTGTTTTTTTTGCCGGGACATCTGTGGGAGGTGGTTTGGACATGTTCCTCTTTGCAGGGACACCCATCCTGGGGTTTGTGTCATGCATCTGCACTTGGCACCCCCATATGTCCTGTACTATTCCCACAGTCGTATGCCTTCATGCACTACTACCCTGTTACTGGCTGTTTGTATGTGGTACACATGGAAAGGTTTTTGGGTTGACCTATTCCCATGCTAGAAACCCCATCTGTCAATTAAGTTGTTTAAATCAAACTGTAACACTCATTCGTATTTTCAAAATGACAGTCAAAAAACAGGAAGCTGAGATTAATAACGTTTTACTACTGTGCAGCGGAGGCAAAGAACTATGCAGTAAATAACTTTGTTTTACTCTATACATGTTACACTGTATGAACATTTTGGGGATTTATCATTTTTGCCAAAAGATGTGGGTGGCATTTTCCCAGGGGCCCCCAACCGTTTATTTTTCCACAACATGCCAGGGAATGCTTATTAAATGTTTTCCCCCGAGAATTCCCCAACCTTTGCCAAAAGGCACCCTTTCCAAAAATTAAGTTTTTCCTTTGTATTTTAAAACTGTTTAAGGCCCTAGAAATTGGGGGGTTTTTAAAAACTGAGTCCTTTAAAAATTTTTTTTAGGCCCTTTTTCCTTTGGGAGGGGTTTTACCTTTATCTTCCTTATAAGTTTTTAAAAGGCCATTCCCCAGGGGAATTTTTATTTTTTTATTGCATTACAACAAATTTATTTTCCTTTTTAACCCCCGGGAAAATAATTTGTTTTACAACAAACCTTGATTTCTAGGGCAAATTCCATACACTTACAGCTTACTTCCCACCAAATTTTCATGCAGGCTTAATTCTAAAAATGCCCCCTAACGGAAAAAACCAAAAGGGAATCTATATTTAGTTAAAATGGCACCCCAAATGGTTTTAAATTATTTTGGGGAAAAACCTCCACCAGGCCTAGCATGGGGTTTATCCTTCCCTTGAAAACCCTTGGAATTTTCCGTTTCCAAAACAGTAAATTTCCCATGTGATGTTTTTCCCACCTTCCCCCTTTGCCCGTTAGCACCCTTTAAGGAAGTTTCCCGTTTTGGGGATTTTCCCCTATTGGTGTCGAACCCTTACTTAAAAGTTAACAGAATTCCTGGTTAACAAGAATTTCCACAGGACAGTTTTTGCCCGGTTCCGATCAAACCTTTTTTACGGGGACAATTACAGGTTTCCCCAAATTTTCAAAAAATTCAATTTTTCAACCCAAAAATATCTGTACCTTTAAAGGTGGGGTTTGGGGAAAATGTGGGTTAAAATTTGTTTCTGTTTTCATTTTTCAAAAAAATTTACCAACATTTAAAAATTTAAAAATTTTTTTTGGAATGGAATTTTGAAAAGGATGTACGGGTTAAGGGGTGCACAGGGGGTAACATTTGGGTGATGAAGAAAAATTGGGGATTGGGGTTTTAATTAATGCATGGGTTCTTTCCCTTTGGATATTTAAACCTTAAAAAATTTTCCAATTTTTACAAACAGAACCTTTGGGTTTTGGGATTAAATTTGGGGTTTTTGACATGGTTCCCCTTTTTTTGGTTAACCTTTACCACCCCGTTGTTTATGGTCAGCCCAGGCTTAACCCGTAAAAAGGGACTTTTCACTAAAAGGTTGGGAAATTAAAGGTTTGGAACCCTTTTTCCCAAAGCCCCATATCTGTTTATGTAAACTTCGAAATTTTTGCAGGATTTTTCCCCCCCCAGGGCCCTTTCATTCAGAACTTATTTTTTGATATTTTAAAACCCGAAAGGCCCTTTTGGTTCCAAAATTTATTTTTCTTGCCAAAAAACCGTGCCATTACCAAAAAGTAAAAAGGGGTTTTTCAATTACTTTTATTTGCGGAAAATTTTTTTGGGAGGGGGAAAACTTTAGGGCATTTTTAAAATTTTCCGGGTTGTTTTAAGGGAACACAAAAAATTTTTCCAATAGGGAACTGTCCCCTCAAATTGGGAAAAACTGGAACCCTGGTACCACCCATGTTCCCCCTAAATGGGGTTTCCACCCTTTTCCTTTAAGCTTGGGGATTTGGGAAAAATCCCCCCCCTGGGGCTTTACCCCCACATAAACGGGGCATTTAATTTTTATTTTATTTTTTTTGCCTAAATAAAAGGGGTTTTTGTTGTTTGGAGTTTTCCTTTTTATTTTTTTCTTTTGACCTTTGGTTTTTTTCAGAAAAACCAATTTCCATGTTACCCTTTCATTACTTTTGGGATTAAACTTAAAGTCCAAATCTTGCCATTTGCCATTTTAATAAAAATTTTTTGGGGGACCCAATTTCCCAGGGGGAAAAGCCCCAAAAACCCTTTCCCCGGTGGTACCCTTTTCCTGTCCTATTTCCGGTGCCCTGACAAAACTTCCCGTTTCACCTTTCCCCATTTTAAACCCTGGGTGTGCCAAAAACCGGGGGAAAGCCCTCTTCCGCGGGGTTTTTTTTGGTCCCTTGGGATGGGACCCCTTTTAAACCTTGGGGGGCTTGGAATTTTGCTTCCCGTTTGGAGGGAAATGCCAATACGCATGCTTTCAAAAAACTGGGGAAAGGGCCCGGGGTGCTGCCATTTCTAAAATTATGGGCCCCCCCGGTTTTGGCCTTTCAGGAAAATTAAGGGTTTGCTTTTCCTTTCCCTTCCCGGCCCCTTTTTGGGGGAATAGGGCGCATTCCCACCTTGGGTGCCACACCCCTTTCGCTTGTTTGGGGTTTCGGCAACCCTTTAAAATTTTTTAAAGGCGCCCTTTGGGATTTTCCATAAAACCGGCGGAGAACCCCAAAAGCCGCCTTGGGGCCAAGCTTCTGAATCCCGGGTTTTTTTTTCTCTAAAAGTTGAAATATTTTCACCCCTAATTTTACCCCCGATAAAACCAAAAGGGCCCTTAGTTTTAGCCCGGGTTTCAATCTTTTCCAAATTCCCAAAATTCAGAGAAAAAAAAACTTGGGGTTTAATTTGTCCCACACATGAATTGGCAAAACCCAATTTAGGGAAAAAAGTGAAAATTTGGGAGGATAAAAACTTATTTCCTTGGGAAAGGGAAGAACCGGTAATTCCCAAAAAAGAAAAAACGGAAGCCCCTTTAAGGGGGGTAAGATAGGTTAAAATACCCGGGCCCGGAAAAGTTTTAGGGGCCCTTTTAGGTTTTTTCCCGTAAAGGATTTTTTAGGCAACCGGGGGAAAGGGGGGCAAAAATTTTTAAAGGGCGAAAAATTTTTGGAAAGGGGACTGGGTTTTTAGTTAATGGGAAAAACTGACTTCCAAAGAACAAGGGGGGTTTAAAGGTTACCCCAAATTTTGGGGGGGTTTTTGAGTATCGGGAAAGGGAAAATAAAATTAAAAAGAAAGGTTTAAAAAACCCAAAATGGTTAAAATTTTATGAAACGGGGCCCAAAAAAAGGTAAAAATGGGTTTTGGGGGTACGGTCATTAAAGGAAACCAAAAACCCAACCTTTTTTAATGTTAATTTTTTATAAAAAGCAGGGAAAATTTTTTGAGAAATTTGTTTTATTTTTAATTTAAAAATTTTTTTTCCTTTGGACCAAAAAAGGCTTAGTCCCCAACCCCGGAAAAATAAAAGTCCAAAATTTTTAGTAAGGGGGGGAAAACTTTTTAACATTTAAAACCCCTTTTGGCAAAAAACAATTTAGTAATTTTTAAAGTTGAATTTTCAGTAAAAAATTTGGCTTACATTTGGCAGAACAAAATTTTCCCGAGCCCCTAAAGGTTTTAAAAAAATTCAAATACCCAAAAAAAAACCCCTAAAAAAACAACCAGTTTTAAAAGGAAAAAAAATTTTGCCAATAAGGGAAAAAAATAACAAAAAAGACAAGAAAGGGGTTTGGAAAATTTACCCGAAAAAACCCGGGGGAAAAACCCAAGGTTTTTGGGAAAAAATAACCAAAAGGGGGGGACAAATTAGAGTGGGAAGGAGGCAAAAATATACAGTCCCGGTAAGATTTTTCCCACCAAAGTGTTTCAAAAATAGGCAAAGGGGAACCCTGAATTTTAAAGGGGGTTTTCCTCCCCTTTGGGAAAGTTTTTTTAATGGTTTCGGGGTCCCTTTTTAAAAGGGTTTTATAAGGAATAAAAATTTTCAAGGAAAATTTCCTTTACATTCCTTCTTGAGGTGTTTCGGCCCCAATTTTTAAAAAAGTTAAATTTTTTAAACCCGGCTTTGGAAATTTTACACCTAAAGAAACCCAAACCCCTCCGGGGGGGTAAAGTTAGGGACCTAAATTGTTTTTAACCCCCAAAAAACAGGCCCCTTTTCTGGAGGGATAGAAATTTCCTTCCCCAGAGCTTCCCCAAATTCTGGAACAAACTACCCAAATTTAGGGCAAATTCCTCATTAAATTTTCAAAAAAAATCCCTTATAGTGGATAAATTTTAAAAAAACCCCCCCAAGGGTTCCCCACCCTTCCTGTGGTTTTTTCCTCCCCAAGGGGACTAAATTAACCTTTTCTTTTTGGGTTTTTGGAAATTTGTTTTGGTAGGCACTTGGTTTCCCCATAGGATCACCTTACCATAACCTTAATCAAACAGGGGGTTAAAAAGACTTGGGGGAAAAAAGGAAAATTAAATTTGCAAGGAAACCAAATGGGAGGGACATAAATGGGTTCCCAATTTCAAAAATTTCCCGAAAATTTTTTAAATTTTCCTTGGGGGTGGGGTTTGCATTTGGGGAAAATTTTTTCCCCGGGAGCCCCAAAACTTTTCCCTTTTAGGTAAAAGCAAATTTTTGGGAAGCTGAAGGGAAAGGAAAAAGGGGAAAAAGGGAAAATTGGGTTTTCATGTAAAAGAGGTTTTAAATTCCTAAAAGGGGGTTTCTTTGGGAAAATTAAATAGCCCTATGGCCGAACCCGGGGTTATATTTTTAAATTTTCCTTTTTAAATCTTTTTATTCCCTTTTTGTTGTTTTAACACCTTTTTTGGATTATTTACTAATTTTACCCTTTTTGGGGCCCCCAAACCCCTACATTTATTAAATGAAAACAAACCATAAAAAGTTCCCGTTACAAACTTATTTTTCCATATAAACTTTTTTGTAACAGGGGTTTTTTCTTTTAGCCCTTAATTTTTCAATTCAATTTTATGTTTTAAACCTATTCCTTTAAAAATATTTTGGGAGGGGCCCCCCAATTTTTCCCTTTTTTTATTTTTAAAATTTCCCTTCCTGGGCCCTTTTAAAGGTCCTCCCAGTGCTTTTACCTTTCCCTTTAACAAAATTTGAAATTACTTTCCCAAATACAAGGGGTTTATACATTTAAAATTTCCTTTTTGTAAAAAAAAGCTTTTCCGGGGGTCCCCCCAAAAAAGGCACACACAGGGGTTTTGTGGGCAACATTGTTTGTAGATGACTGCAAAACAGGTGCCATAGTGGGACGGACATCTGACACAGATATCCTTTGAAGGGGCCTCCCAGATATGCATATCTGCTGTCAGGGACATGTCCCACAGCTAAATGCTAAGTGATGCAACATCATACCTGTGGAGAACTACTAGGTCACCTGTCCAGCATATAGGTGGCTGTCCACTCAGCACAGGGGTGATTACCAGGGATCAGGGGACAGAGTTTGCCAGTCACCATTCATTCAACACACACGTTGCTATCGTGGTTGTGTGGGACTTCTACATTGCCCACCTGTTTGTGCAGGGATTCACATCTACATCAGGCTAGGTCAATGTCTCCTTGTACCCATTACGTGTTACAGCTATGATTTACTACATTGCCCCATTCAGACTGTATCTGACCATACACCTACAGCAGCTGGGAAGCCCTCATAGGTTAATTGTTGTACAGATGCAGGATGACATCATTTTGTGTAATGCTGCCCCACTTGTAGGACCCTGCCACATTCGTCACATACCTGCTGTTTAGTGTTGACCTGTGCCTGACATACAAGGCCATGTCAACCCATATGTCATGTGTATGCTTCACCTACTGTATCTACATCCCTCAGAACCACTAGGGCAGGTGACATTTACCTTGTCACGGTCATTAATGGGATGTGTTGAGTGACACATATATCACCCAGACACTCATAATGCTGTGGATCTACATCACAGTACATGTGAGACAGAGATCCTTCCTAGCCTTGTTCAAGGGTGTGTTGTCCATTGGATGGAGAATTGCAGGTATAGGCCAGGGATTACATAATTATCCCTGCTTGACGGAGGTACGGCGCTATCATGGGTATTTTATCTGAAGCACAGAAGGTTGGCAAAGTCATCCTAACTATGGTGTAGTGTTATGGCTGAACCTGGGACGATGGCCTACCCTGTACCTATGGACGTATGAACCTATATTCATAGTTTGTCACATTTACAATTGTCTATCCCCTATACTCTTTCTCCAGTGTATATTTCTGTGGCACATGATTGTCCGCTGTATTACATGCAGGTATGCTGTCTACAGTGCACATACGTCACAGTTGATGACAGTGTATCTGTGTCCCTAACACTGTGATACCGAGGACTACCACACATCCTTCACAACATTACATGCATATGTCCATTCTATTCTTCTTTGGCCTATGGGGGGTGTTAAGGCAAACATTACACAAGTCCCTGTTTGTGCATGCTTCATGTTGGTGTTTGACCAGGCTCCGTTGCAGTCGTGTGTTGGACAGTAGTGTTTCTGTATGTTTGCCATGTGTTTTTATTGCCGGTACATCTGTGGGAGGTGTGGTTGGCACATGTTCCTCTTTGCAGGGACACCCATCCTGGGGTTTGTGTCATGCATCTGCACTTGGCACGTGCCATATGTCCTGTACTATTCCCACAGTCGTGTATGCCTTCATGCACTACTACTGCGTGTTACTGGCTGTTTGTATGTGGTACACATGGACATTGTGATGGTTGGCTTGACCTATTCCCATGCTAGACCATACACATCTGTCAATTAAGTTGTTTAAATCAAACTGTAACACTCATTCGTGATTTTCAAACTGACAGTCAATAACACAGGAAGCTGAGATTAATAACGTTTTACTACTGTGCAGCTGGAGGCAAAGAACTATGCAGTAAATGTTTAGACATTTGTTTTACTCTATACATGTTACAGCTGTATGAACATTGGGTATACTATCATCTTTTGCACACATTAATGATGTGGTCAGTCACAAGGCATTTACATCGCTAGAGTCCACAACGTTGTATTCCTACAACGGTGCTCAGGTAATGCTTATTAAATGTTTTCCCATGAGAATAACACAGCCTTGCAAGGCACCTTGTCAATTACAGTGTCCTTCTGTGATTATAGCTGTTTCAAGGACCCTAGACTGTTCCGATACTGTAGTCGGTTAATTTCTTAATACGTTGCTTTGTCTCTCTGGTAAGGAGTTGTACTGTTATCTTCGATAGAGCTCACAAGGCCATCCTCCTCAGGGGAAGGGGTGATGTTATGCATGTACATACATTTATTGTTCTGTAACCCAGCAGATAATTAATGCTGACAGACATAAGCCTGCTGTACTGGTTACTGCCAGGATCAGAATTCCATCACACTACAGCTTAGCTTCACCAATTACATGCAGGCTTAGTTCTACTGCCATATTGTACGGTACAATTCAATGCATTATCTAGTATTTCGAGTCTAAACTGGCACTTCATATGTGTTTCTATATATATTTTTTGAACAACATCCATCCGGCCATATGCATGTTGTTCCGTCCTTTACCTTGACCGTGTGTATTTGGCCGTCCGGCAACGCTACTCTCCACATGTGATGTCCCACCTTCCCCTTCTTTGCCTGTAGCACCCTGTTAGGAAGTCCTGTTTGGTGGGCACGTGTTCCGCTATATGTGATCGACTTCACTGCATAGCTAATCATCGATGCGGTGGTTCAACAACCCGACTTGTCCACATGTGTACAGTTATGTGCACCGTGTCGTATGCAAACCTATATGGTCTCGATGGGTACATACCACATGCAGGATGTACACATTCTGCAGACACATTCACATGCAGCCATTTACATATCTGTACCTGAGGTGGGTTGGTGACATGTGGTGCGTATTTGCCAGCGTGGCATTGCCTAACACAAACATCTTACCACATTTCAGGTATGCACATTGTGTGTGGATGTATAGCTGCACACGGATGCTAGCGGGTTAGGGTGCACAGGTGTACATGGGTGGGACTGACATGTACAATGAGGCTATTGTGTATTACATCTGAATGCATGGGTTCTGCTTCTGGATATTACACTTCAACATACGCCATCCAGTGTATGCGACAGAGACGTTGCTGGGTGTGGGATATGTTGCTATGCACATGGTTGCCTGTGTTTAAGGTATCTTGATTCCTTACTGTTGTTATGTCAGCACAGCTACCCGTCTATGTACTCTCACTACTGCTTGTGACCATTATGGTTGGCACCTTTTCCAATGCCCATAGTGGGGCATGTTATGTGGAAACGAATTTGCAGGACTACACCTACCCACGGCAAGTGCAGTTGACAGAACTTCACTTGTTTGCCATACTATAAGCTTATTCTGTAAGCATTTAGGTTCCTTATTCATTTTCTTCTGCCATGTCTGTGTTTCATATACCAATGTATTATGTTTTATACTACTATTACATGTATATTGCGGGAATATTTTTGGCAGGGGATCTGAGGTCATTTTCCATTTTTCCGATTGTTGCAGGGACACAACTGTCCAATCAGGGACTGTCCATGGCACATTGGGACAGCTGGTAACCCTGGTGACCATGCCCATGTCGCTACTGGGGTTGCCACCTTTTCCGGTTTCCAAGCTGGGATATTTACGGGACTCACATCTGACTTTACAGGCCGACACATACACACGGTCACTATATAGCATAGGACTTCACTTGTTTGCCTAAATAAAAGCTTATTGTTGTGGCAGTTTGCTTGCTTATTCTGTTTCTTGTGACATTTAGGTATTTCAGTTACAGAAATAACCAATTCATGCTACCATTACATTACATACGGGATATCATTATGTCCTACAATCTTAGCACATTTGCCATTTTAATCGTTTTTGGGACACAACTGCCCATGGAGAGACTGCCCCACCCACAGTGGAATAGGTGGTGACCTTAGTCGCTGCTCCTATGTCGCGGTGCGGCTCGCTGACATACTGCTGTACACCTTCTCTGAGTGTAACCACTGACGGTGCATTGCGGGACAAACGCAGTCTTCTGCGTATCCTTTGCTCCTTGGATGGGTACACTTAAGCCTTCGTGGCTTGTATTTGCTTCTCCGTTTATTTGGGACGGGTACTATGCTGCATACTCTACGTGCGTTTCATTCTGCACGGGACCTGGCTGCTGCCATTACTATTATGGGCGGACCGTGGCTGTCAGCACATTAGGTTGCTCACCTCATGCCGGCTTAGACACGCCTCCAGACGCATCCTACCTGGGCTCGCTCACGTACACTACGCACTTGTCTGTGGTTGCGGTGCACTCTCATTAATATGCATATGGCGCTACTGCGCCGGCTATTCACTGCACCGCCGGCGCAGACCTTACGCCGGCCTTGCGCCGAGCTTCATGAATCCCGGGGTTATATTTCTTTCTCTATGTAATGTAACTATTACAGCAGTAGTATACCTGATAAATCCAGAAAAGGCCATTCAGTTTGAGACAGTTTCAAGTCTTTTCAATGTACAAAATTAACAGAGATAAGACAAAGACTATAGCAGTTAATTATGTACCCACACATGAATTGGTTCAGCAATATCCATATTTATGGGGACATGATAAGATGAAGTATTTAGGTGTATGGATAAAAAATGCTTCATTTACGTCAGCTATGGACATATGGGAAGAGACAAAAAAAGATAATACAAAAACTGAGAAACTGGAAGCCCTTCTTTATGGATATTGATAGTAAAATACAAGCAGTGAAAATGTTTTAGTCCCTTTAGTTTTATATACAGTAAAGGTATGTGTTTAGCAACCAGAGAAGTTGTGAACAATAATTAATAAAGAGCTGAAGGAATTTATCTGGAAGGAGACTAGGGTAAGAGTTAAGTGGAATAAGCTGATGCTTCCAATAGAACAAGGTGGTTTAGGATTACTTGATTTGAAGGAATATTTTAGAGCTATACAGTTAAGGTTCATATAGATAATGTAAATAGAAGGTTAAAATTCAAAATGGATAAGGATGATGATGAAGCGGGGGGGTCAGGAAATAAAGGTAAAGTGGGATTTTGGATACAGATCATTAAGGAGAACAATAACAACCATACATAATGTTATAGTCATAAAGTAGCAGAAAGTATTTTGAGAACTATTTGTTTTATTTTTATTTATTTATTTTACATTTGTTGACCAGGCTAGTCTAACTGGATATATGTCCATTTTCAGTAGGGGCCCGGGGAGAAAAGCTCCAAGCATCAGCAGTGGCAAAGAATACAATATATAGTAATAGTCAAGTGAATTACAGTACATTGGCTACATTGGTCAGAACAAAATTGTACTGAGTCCTCTAGTAGGTTTAAGCTAAGATCAAATACAGAGAGAAAAACATAAAAAAAAAACTAAGCCAGCATGAAAATGGAGAAAGAAAATGTTGCCAATAAGGATTACCGCAAATAGGGGTACAGAAAATAGACAAGAAGGGTTTGGAATTTACTGAAGAAAACTGGCAAAGGAACCAAGGTGTTGAGAACAAATAACTAGAGAGGGAGACATATTAGAGTGGGATGAGGCAAAGAATATGACTAGACTGCAGGCTACAGACTGCCTTCCCTACCAAAGACTGATATCAAAGTATAGGCAAAGAGAAAGGAACCGGTGAATCATAAATGAAAGTCCTGCTCTGGTAGAGTTTTTAGTTGAATGTTGAACAGAAGGTACTGTTAAAAAGGGGCAATTAGTAAGGCATATAAAATATTGCAAGATAAGCTTTACTCTGTAGCATATCGCCTACTCTGAGGTGATCTCTGCCTAACATATAAAAGCTATGTCAAACCCAGAGCTGTTGGACATGCTACACCTAAAGAAATCCCAATCCCTCCGAGCTACATGCTCTAGGGACCTAAACCTTGTCACCACAATAAACAGGACTTGCTGGAGGGATAGATTCCTGTCCCAGAGACTTCCCATATTCTGGAACAAGCTACCCATTTATGTCAAGCAAAGTTCCTCATTAACACTCTTTCAAGAAAAAATCTTGATGAGTGGATGGGAAATAGGAAATACACCCCAGGGATCACTTCTGTGGCTCTGCTCGACAGGGGCACTGGAAATTAACTTTCTTGGGTTGGTGTAAGCCAGGGAACTTTGTTGGCTAGGCTTACTTAGGCCCTTGGGCCGATAGCCTATCACCTACCTATGAACCTATGAATCAATCAGAGGAGGTTAGAAAAGACTGGGTAGAAAAACTGGAAAATTAATTTGCAAGGGAACAAATGGGAGGACATATGTATGGTTCCCAAGTATACAAAAAAGTCCAGAAGTTTTATAATTTTTGCTTGGAAGTGTTTGCATGGGTATTTTTATGCCCCAAGCAGACTTCAAAGACTTTTTCCCTCAGGTAGATAGCAAATTCTGGAAGTCTGATGGGAAAGAAAGAGGAAACTGGGAACATATGTTTTTGCAGTGTAATGAGTTAATTCCCTATAGATTATGCTTGTCAGAAATATTGAGTGAGCATATGGCTGTAACCCAGGAAACTATATTTTTTAAATTACTTACTATTTACCAATCTTATTGATATCTTATTGATTGTTTTAATCATCTTTATTGGATTATCACTAATGACATAGGCAATCATACATTTATATAAATGAAAACAAACCATATTAATATAGTCTCAGTTACAAACATTATATATCACATATAATCTTCTGTACAGTTTTTGTCAATTGAGCATTACATATCTCACTCAATTTCTACCGTCCCTTAAACCTCATTCCTCCTTCAAAACACTATTCTGCATGTTTTGTTCCCACAATTCCCATTTTCTATGTTATTTGCTCATTCTGTTTTCTAAAGATCTCTCTTCCAGTGCTTTTACTTCATTTACAATATTGAATACTCCAAATACAGTTGGTTTATACATTTATTTCCATTTTGTAGTAATTGCTTTTTGACAGTCAAAATAATTTAACTTAGTAAGGCCTTATTATTTTTAGGCAATTCAGATCCTGGGTCCAATCTTAAAAAAATAATTTCCTTAGTTAAACCAGTTTGTTAGCCAACCCAGCCACTGGGGATGCACAAGCCAGTGCATTTCATTGTGCCGGTCCCAAGCCTGGATAAATGGGGAGGGTTGCATCAGGAAGGGCATCCGGCGTAAAACGTTGCCAAATCATTTCATACAGTCACCAGTAAATATTTCCATACTGGATCGGTTGAGGCCCGGGTTAACAACGACCGCCACCAGTACTGTTAGCCAACAGGGTGCTGGCGGAAATTGGGCTACTGTTGGCCGAAGGAGGAGAAGAGGTGGAAGGCATGGCCAAAGGCAGGAAGAGAGGAGAAAGGCTAGGACTGTGGTAGTGAGGGTCGGAACTTTGAATGTTGGCAGTATGACTGGTATAGGGAGAGAGCAAGCTGATATGATGGACAGAAGGCAGGTTGGTATATTGTGTGTGCAAGAGACTAGATGGAAGGGGAGTAAGGCTAGGTGTATCGGAGGTGGGTTCAAATTTGTTATCATGGTGTGGATGGGAGGAGAAATGGCGTAGGAGTTATTTTGAAGGAACAGCATGCGAAGAGTGTCTTGGAGGTGAAAAGAGTGTCGGATAGAGTGATGTTTATGAAGCTGGAAATTGATGGTGTAATGATGAATGTTGTTAGCGCATATGCTCCACAAGTTGGGTGTGCAATGGATGAGAAAGAAAAATTTTGGAGTGAATTGGATGAAGTGGTGATGACTGTACCCAAGGGTAAGAGAGTGGTGATTGCAGCAGATTTCAATGGGCATGTTGGTGAAGGGAACTGAGGGGATGAGGAAGGGATGGGTAGGTATGGTGTTAAACAAAGGAATGCAGAAGGTCAGATGGTAGTGGATTTTGCAAAAAGGATGGACATGGCTGTGGTGAATACGTATTTTAACAAGAGGGAGGAGCATAGGGTGACATACAAGAGTGGAGGAAGATGCACACATGTGGATTATATCTTGTGTAGGAGGGCCAGTTTGAAGGAGATTGGAGACTGTAAAGTGGTGACCGGAGAAAGTGTAGTTAGGCAGCATAGGATGGTGGTTTGTAGGATGACATTGGTGATCAAGAAGAGAAGGAGTGTGAGGGCAGCACCAAGGATCAAATGGTGGAAATTGAAAAAGGATAATTGTGAGGTGGAGTTTAGGGATGAGTTAAGACAGGCACTGGGTGGCACTGAAGAGTTACCAAATAGCGGGGTAACTACAGCAGAGCTAGTAAGGGAGACAGCTAGAGAAGTGCTTGGTATGACATCTGGACAGAGGAAGGATGACAAGGAGACATGGTGGTGGAATGAGGAAGTACAGAAGAGTATACAGGCAAAGAGATTGGCAAAGAAGAAGTGGGATCGTCAGAGAGATGAAGAAAGTAGACAGAAGTATAAGGAGATGAGGTGCATGGCAAAGAGAGAGGTGGCGAAGGCTAAGGATAAGGCATATGAAGAGTTGTATGAAAGGTTGGACACTAAGGAGGGAGAAAAGGACCTGTACCAACTGGCTAGACAGAGGGACCGAGCTAGGAAAGATATGCAGCAGGTAAAGGTGATTAAGGTTAATGACGGAAACATACTCACAAGCGAGGAGAGTGTGTTGAGGAGATGGAAAGAGTACTTTGAGGGGTTGATGAATGAAGAGAATGAGCGGGAGAGAAGGTTGGATGATGTAGGGATAGTGAATCATGAAGTACAATGGATTAGCAAGGAGGAAGTAAGGATAGCTATGAAGAGGATGAAGAATGGAAAGGCTGTTGGCCCAGATGACATACCTGTGGAAGCATGGAGGTGTTTAGGTGAAATGGCAGTGGAGTTTTTAACCAGATTGTTTAATGAAATCTTAGAAAGTGAGAGGATGCCTGAGGAATGGAGAAAAAGTGTTTTGGTACCGATTTTTAAGAATAAGGGTGATGTGCAGAGCTGTAGCAACTAAAGAGGGATTAAATTGATCAGTCACAGCATGAAGTTATGGGAAAGAGTAGTGGAAGCTAGGTTAAGAAGGGACGTGATGATTAGTGAATAGCAGTATGGTTTCATGCCAGGAAAGAGCACTACGGATGTGATGTTTGCTCTGATATTGTTGATGGAGATGTACAGAGAATGTCAGAAGGAGTTGCATTGCGTTTATGTAGACTTAGAGAAAGCATATGACAGGGTGCCTAGAGAGGAGCTGTGGTATTGTATGAGGAAGTCAGGAGTATCAGAGAAGTATGTAAGAGTGGTATAGGATATGTACGAGGGTAGTGTGACAGCGGTGAGGGTAGTGTGACAGCAGTGAGGTCTGCGGTGGGAGTGACGAATGCATTTAAGGTGGAGGTGGGGTTACACCAAGGATCAGTTCTGAGCCCTTTCTTATTTGCAGTGGTGATGGACAGGTTGACAGACGAGATCAGACAGGAGTCCCCATGGACTATGATGTTTGCAGATGACATTGTGATCTGTAGTGAGAGTAGGGAACAGAGGAGACCCTGGAGAGATGGAGATATGCTCTAGAGAGAAGAGGAATGTAGGTCAGCAGGACTAAGACAGAATATATGTGTGTGAATGAGAGGGAGGATAGAAGAATGGTGAGGATGCAAGGAGTAGAGGTGGTGAAGGCGGATGAGTTTAAATACTTGGGGTCAATAGTTCAGAGTAACGGTGAGTGTGGAAGAGAGGTGAAGAAGAGAGTACAGGCAGGATGGAGTGGGTGGAGAAGAGTGTCAGGAGTGATTTGTGACAGACGAGTACCTGTAGGAGTGAAAGGGAAGGTCTACAAGAGGGTAGTGAGACAGGCTGTGTTATATGGGTTGGAGACAGTGGCATTGACAAAAAGGCAGGAGTTTCAGCTGGATGTGGCAGAGTTAAAGATGTTAAGATTTGCACTGGGTATGACGAGGGTGGACAGGATTAGGAATAAGTATATTAGAGGGTCAGCCCAGGTTGGAAGGTTTGGAGACAAAGCCAGACAGGCAAGATTACGTTGGTTTGGACATGTGCTGAAGAGGGATGCTGAGTATATTGGGAAAAAGATGCTAAGGATGAAGCTACCAGGTAACAGGAAAAGAGGAAGGCCTAAGATAAGGTTTATGGATGTGGTGAGAGAGGACATGCAGGTGGTTGGTGTGACAGAGCAAGATGCAGAGGACAGGAAGAAATGGAAACAGGTGATCTGCTGTGGTGACCCCTAACGGGAACAGCCAAAAGAAGATGATGATGAGACCAGTTTGTTATCCAGAAGGAAATTATTTTTTTGTGTTTGGACAAATGATCTGAATTGCCTAGACATAGTAACACCTTACTAAGTTTATTTCTTGTGATTGTTAAAATGCAGTTACTACAAAATGGAAATCAATGTCTAATCCAACTGTATTTGAAGTATTAAATATTGTAAATAAGGTAAAATAACTGGAAGAGAGATCTTTAGAAAAGGGAATGAGCAAATAACACAGAGATGGGTTGCCAACTGGCTCACTGACAGAATCCACACTGTGAAAGTAGCAGACTCCAAATCCGATTTCAGACCAATGACAAGTGGAGTACCATAGGGTTCAGTGCTGGGTCCTCTCCTGTTTGGTATCTACTTTTCTGAAGTACAGGCTAACACAGAAGGTCTTTGGCTAATGAAGTTCGCAGATGACTGCAAACTAGGAGCCATAATTAAAACTCCTAACAATGTGAACATCCTACAAAAGGGCCTCACTGAGACAGATGCCTGATGTCAAAGTCATGGCCTCAAGCTCAATGCCAAAAAGTGCATTGTCATCCCCTTTGGTAAAAACTCTGTACCCATGAGCTACCACATAGATGGTAGTCTACTTAACACCAAAAGTGTGATAAGAGACCTTGGGACACAGGTGGATGGTATTCTCTCCTTTGATAATCACACTGCCACAGTAGTCAGGAAATCCTTCTACGTGGCACACCTCATTACAAAAGGTTTCTCATCCAGGAAAAAAGAGGTCATTGTTCCCCTCTACTCATCACTCATTAGATCCATTATAGAGTACAACACCCCTTTTGGTATGTACCTCACAGGACATCTACAAAAACAGGAAAGGCCACAGAAATACCTCACAAAGAGGATAACTGGCCTCAAACAGATGCCCTAATCAGACCGTCTCAAAAAACTCCAGCTTTACTCCGTCGCATATCGCCTACTCAGAGGTGATCTCTGCCTAACATACAAAGCTATGTGAAACCCAGAGCTGTTGGACATGCTCCACTTAAAGAAATCCCAATCCCTCTGAGCTACATGCTCTAGGGACCTAAACCTTGTCACCACAATAAACAGAACATGCTGGAGGGATAGATTTCTGTCCTAGAGACTTCACATACTCTGGAACAAACTACCTATCTATACCAAACAAAGCTCCTCATTAGTACTCTTCAAGAAAAATCTTGATGATAGGATGGGAAATAGGAAATTCACCCCGGGGATCACCTCTGTGACTCTGCTCGACAGGGGCACAGGAAAGTAATTTTCTTGGGTGGTGAAAGCCAGGGTACCTTTTTGGCTAGGCTTGTATAGGCCCTAGGGCCGATAGCCTAGTACCTACCTATGAACCTATAATTAACCAAGACTATGCTGAAATAACTGAAGTAAACTGGGGAGCTATTTGGGACACTAGGCCCCCAGAAGCAAAGAATTCTAGCTACTCTGAAATACATTTTAGAGATTTTTTTCCAACATTTTGATCCAGTGATGGGCTGAACACAAATCTTAACTAAGGAAAGAAATTAAACTTATTTTCTTTCAAAAAAGAAATAAGTTGTATCCAAGGCTTAATGCTCAAAGCAGGTTAAAACAGTATTTCCCAATAAACTAAGACAAATGCTTATGAGGATAAATAAATCATGGATGGAAATGGTACCTAACACCTTACCTCCCCTCCAAACAATTATAGTCACTTTCTGTGGCCTTTCTGGTGTTAAATTGGTTTGAAAGTGAAAGAATAAATTGCCCCAATCATATATTTCAAGTTGTTGATGTCAGACATATGTAAAATGTGCATCCTTACATCTACACCTAGACAACTGGGATAAAAGTGAACAAACCAAATGTGACAATGGCACATACCCGGCAGGACAAAATCCTCCTCCTCAAGGAAGAGTAAACCTATCTGGTGGACATCTGCAATAAATAAACTGTATAATAAAAGGGAAAAAAATGTTGTCCAGGATCAGGAAGGAGCGGGTGCCTAAATGGAAACAATATCTCCTTAGCCAGAACAAACAAATAAGAGCACTAGTGAAATCCAAACTGGCCAAATCTATTAAAGACAATCATAAGGCCTTCTTCGCGTATGTCTGCAATTTCAAAGGAAGCACTCACATCTGCTCAGAACTGGTGGTTAAGGACACCATATACACAAACGCCATAGATATAGACAACTTGCTGGCAGACAGGTTCAGCAAAAACTTCACCCCTCTACCTCCCCATCAGCAAATCAGGACATCCACACCACCTGCTCCCCTCCCCTTATCTTTAGGGAGCAAGTGATCATTGCCCTCCCAAAGGCAAAAAATACAGCCTCACTGGGACCTGATAACATCCCAGACTGCATCCTACATGAACTCAGACAGGAACTTGCAACACCATTAGGCACCCTATTCAACCAAAGGCTGAGTACTGGCATCATTCCAGCTAAGTGGAGGAAAGCTACTGTCATCCCTTTACACAAAGGTGGAGCATCCCCCAATCCAGGAAATTATAGATCTGTCAGCCTAACTAGCTTGATCTGCAAGGCCATGGAATAGATTATCATGGACCTCATTAACAAAGACATTGGCAACCTCCAAATACTCAATTCCACACAGTTTGGTTTCATCAGTGGGCAGATCATGCCTGCCCAACTTGGTCAACTTCTTTGAGACAGTCACCAAAGCCATGGTTGAGGGGAAGACAGTGCACACCACTTACCTTTATCTGTTCAAAGCCTTCGATACTATTCTCCACTCAGGTATAATAGATAAATTCTCTCAACTAGGCATCAATCCATATGTTACCAGATGGGTAGCAAACTGTCTCACTGATAGAACCCACCTTGTCAAAACAGGGGAAGCCACTAGAAGCAGTAGACCCATAACGAGCGGCTTACCCCAGTGATCAGTCTTGGGGCCTCTGTTGTTTGGGATATACATTTCTGAGGTACAGGCCAAAACCACTGGGCTATGGCTGTCTAAGTTTGCAGATGACTGCAAGCTGGGGACTGTGATGTGGACATCCTTCAAGAGGGTCTCACCCAAACAAATGACTGGTGCCAGAAACATGGCCTCAAACTGAATGCCAAAAAAATGCAAAAAAGTGACATCCCCACAAATTATCACATTGATACCAAGGTTCTAAGCATGCAATCAGTTGTGAGGGACTTGGGCACCCAGGTTGATAGCAACCTGACTTTTGACCATCATATTGCCTCCACTGTATGGAGGCTTTCTACATGGCCCATCTCATTAGGAAGGTTATCTCACCTAGAGACAAGGAGGTCATAACATCCCTGTATTTTTCCTTTATAAGACCCATTATTGAGTACAATGCCCCTTTTGGAATGTACCTCACAAAGCACATGCTGCAGTTGGAGAGACCACAGAGGTTCCTCACCAGGAGAATCCAGGGCCTCAAACATCTACCCTACACAGATAGGCTAAAAGCCCTCTCCCTCTACTCAGTCTCATACAGACTCCTCAGAAGTAACCTCTGTCTGGCATACAATGCAATCTCAGACCCCACCTTGAATAGACTGCTGCATATCTGCAAGTCAAGCTCCACTTGAGTAACCCACATGCGCAACCTCAACCTGGTCTGTGACATCAATAGGACTTGTTGGCAGGACAGATTTGTGTCCCAGGGTCTCCCCCTTCTGTGGAATAGACTCCCGCTCCACGTCAAACAGAGTACCTCATTATCCCTTTTTAACTCATTACAGCCGAGTGATGTCTCCAGGCGTTTCTGCAGTTACACCCTACTGCTCCTCTAGGCATCAAATATTGCCTGTTCATATTTGCATTAATAATTCCAAAACCATGTTACATGCAAGGTATTGGAAAATTTTATCTTGAAGCATACATGATAGCAAACACAATTGTATTGATATATGACCTCTGTCAATGGGTATTTGTTAAAAATGTAAGGTGGTAACTTCAATTTTTAAATGCTGAAGCCACGCCCGCTAGGAGTTAAAGGTACACACTCAAAAGAGCTCTACTGGAGGGAATGAGTACAACCAACTAGATGGGGAACAGAAAATACACCCCTGGAATTCCACCTGTGTCCCTGCTGGACAGGGGCATTGGGTGCTGACTTGTCGGAACATGTACTAAATTCTTGGCTGGGGTTGTAAGGGCCTCAGCACCAATGGCCTAGTAACTTCCTATGATTCTATGATTCTGCCAGACATATATATGCACAGCACACCTTCTCCTTATACCATCCCCAAGAATAGTCAACTGTATATGTACCTGATATCTTATTGTAAGGAAAGTGAAAAAAAAGATCATAGAATAGTGATTACAGTATGTTGCTCCTAGCAAGCTAAAGCCTCCAGACATGCTATAGCAACCTTTTGTACAAATATTTGATGTCTGATTGTGTAGAAAGTTGAGGAAATAATCACCACACTATCACTAGCCTCCACATAAGCTATATCATCTTTCAATACACACCTATGATCAGGGCCAGCTATAGACTATGCCAGGCATAGAGAAGAAATTTGATGATGGGGCCCCCATACTAAGCCTGTGTCAAAATCCCCTTTTACAGCTGGGGGTTGCCAGACCCCCAGAAGCTCTGATGGTCTAGATGATGATGTATGATGCATTTTCAACATTATTTTTGAAAGACAGGTATCCTTATTTTTGAAAGACAATTTATTGACTGTTTGCTTAACAGTTCTTTTCTGCTGCTAATATTTTGAGTCACAGATAAAATTGGCGGTATTGTTTCACACACACACACACACACACACACACACACACACACACACACACACACACACACACACACTGTATCACTGTTCCTAAAAAGTCAGGTCTAGCATAAGGTGCATGCTCACACACAAGACACACACTAGTCACTCACACATTGTGAGAGTGGAACACTACTCATTGCATCATTCTGTCAATAATTGGTTGCTTTCATATACATCCTTCCCAAACTTCAAAGATAGCCACTTACCGTGTACTATGTTGATGTTCAACTGTGATGGAAAGTGAAAGAAATTATGGCCAATGTGTTCTTATTAGATGCACTGCAACTACCAGCCCTAATATAGATTCACAATTATAAGTCATATCAATAATCATTTTACACATATTTCAGCAAATACAATACATTGTGTAACAACAGTCTTGCCAATCAGTGACTTTTTAACTCTGGTCAAACAACAGTGGTGTTACCTTTATCCACATACATCCCCACATCCATTAGCAAATGTATTTATTAAGTACACCTCAGATATCTGAGTAGATTTTTTTTAAATGTCCATAGTTAAGTATTTCAGTTTGTTTTGTGTAAATGTATACTAGCCATGCAAAGACAGAGTAATGAACTTTTTACTTGATTATTATAGCAAGGTGAGTCACTTTCATTTATAGACAATGACTGTTATTCACAGAAAGCCCCAAATACTCACTAATTTTAGTCATTTGGCTATGTACACCTCAAGTGCAAGTGTCTTATTGCTGTACAAAAGTAGCAAGAATAAACAATGTTATACTATAATTCTTCATATCTGCCCTGTCCAAACAAGACTTGTACAAACAGTCAAGCAAATCTGAGTAGACTTCATTTCTGTATACACACTTATAAATCCCCCTGTTAACAATGGCTCAATCCAATCAACAGATATTGTTCAACATCACTGCTGAATTACTTAGAAAGAGAACATCCTCTGAAAGTGATGAATTACTGAAAAATAGTTGGTATTTACTGAAAAGAGTTAACATGCTATATCACAGATTAAAACGTGCAGCAATATTTAAAATGCAACACCTGCCACCCTTCCATTATAAAGACACACCCCATACTGTGCACATACTGACTAAGCAGCAGATACTGCATACCTGAGTACAACCATAATAAATACTGTCTAAACTCATGTGGATCCTTCTGCCTATAACAACCTCCAACACTGCTTCCGAACTATACTTATTAATAAAGTGGTGCCAAGTTTCTGCAAAGGGATCTTTCCTCCTATCTTAATAGCAGCACCCAGAAATCAGTTTTGAATGATTCATGAAGTTCTGGACTTGCAGACGCTGTCATTGTCAAGTATTCTGTAGTGGCAAAGTGTCATCTTACATAAAAATGCAACCGCTTTAACCTAGAAATATCAAAAATGTGTTCAGGTGTTCCTGAAAAGTAGGTACATCTGGGCAAAAATCTGGACACAAAACTAGAATATATTTGCAGGCTGAATAGTATTTAACTCTTCCAAATTACAGAAGAATTGTGGGAAAACACTCAGAAATTAAAAAGTTCAAAACACTGACAGTGAAAAAAAATGAAACAGTCATAAATATTACACCTAGATTAGAATAAAATAAAGTTAACCCACATTATTCTAGGTGGAAAAGGAAATTTTACAGGGTACCAGTTAACAAACAAGACCAGAGCTAAATCAACCATGCTATGTTGGTCGGCACCAAAAATATATGCATATAAAATAACTATCATCTGCGGAGTGGTCTTGATATCAAGATAGGAGTTAAGGGTACCTTATCATTTAATCCCTTTCCAGTGTCTGCTTTCATCCTTACTGTCCATCTGACATCCACTCTGTCAGTGCATGCATACATACAAAGTTAGATAGCTTGTTTTTATGGTTAATATATGTTGATTCTAACACATTTCAAAATGTTTATATATAGGGGATTCTTTATATGGTTTCCACTTTCTTAGTGGGAGTAATGAAATAATTTAGCCATATTGGATTATATTACGATCTGTGTACTTCTGGCAGTTCATGCATTTTTTATGCAATTTATTTTTTGTGCTCCCATAATAATATGTATAGTATTTAAAATTACACTGTAATACATTATTAGTTTTGTTAAAATATTAATATATTTTTAATAAGAAGATATATCTGTATGATTTTATTTAATTTATATATATATATATATATATATATATATATATATATATATATATATATATATATATATAAAAGGTGGATAGTAATGTGAGTATAAGCCATTTGAAGATGTACAGTATTGTACCTTTTAGCAGCGTTATTTTATGCATAGCATTTATGCATGCATCGGGCTTTGTTTTGAAGTGAAGGCTTTGGAAAATGATTGAATAGTAAGTTCATATTAGAAGTTTTTTGTATTTATTTGAAAGTTTTTATAATGTTTCTGAGAAATTTTATATGCATATGCATATGTATATATGTTATATAAAATGTTATTAGTGCTGGAATAATGTGTTTTTTGATTGTGATTTCAAATTGAAATGGATTAATTGAATACATCATTGATTAATTTCGTCCTATGATAGGTGCTGTGGTTTTTTGAATGCTTTTATAATACAGTGATAGATTTTTTTTTATTTGTACTGTCTGAAGAAGCAGTTAGATGCAACTGTGAAAGCGCCTATGGATTAAAGTTTTGTTTTTATGAATCGTCGCTTCCTCGTATGGTGTTTTAACTTCTGCATTGTTTTGGTTCGATGCATTGTGTGGACAATAACTAGAGTTTGATTGATGAAAAGGTGAGAAAAGAAAGGTGTAAAATTATGCAAGAACATTCATTATAAATTATGTATCATTTAGTGTAGAAACATGTTACTTAAAGCATTGTCCCCTGAGATGAACTGCATTCATGTGTGCATAACTATGATCACATTAATCATTTTAAATCACTACACCTTTTCATTTAGATAAATATTATTATTATAGCTTATACTTGCTTTCATTACTATACAAGGATCTTTCTTCATACAGATGTGTCTTATAATTAAGATAATGCTAAACTACTAGATTTAGAGTACTTTGCATGTTCTGCCATAATATTTAAAACTTCTCACAGAACCAGGAAGACACACTTAATCAAGAACATAAGTGCAAATATAATCCTCAGAAGTCAGAACCAAGACAGCTGCATCTTTGCTTTGCTTTATCTTACTCCATCAAATACAATGACTAATACACAAGCGAAAGTCCATTTAGGCATGATGCAGCTCTTTTGAAGGCTATACAAACCTTGGTTTTGTACAAAAGTCCTCATGCACTCATATTCTTTGTGTGGTAGAAGACCAATAGCAATCATAATTAAATATTATATAAGATGTATGAGTTATACATTTTTGTTCTGAAGTGTAGAGGTTGAGTGTATCCAACCTAGGTGGTAGGAATTCTGGTTCTTAAGATGAGCTTTCTTAATGCATCTGTTGAACAGTTGCAGTGAAAATCATCCTCCAAATCTCATTGCTAGCATATTGTTTTTTGTCATTCATTCCTCAGAATATAAATTGTAAAATGCCTATTAAAATAAGAGGATTTTGCATGCTTTGGAAGAAGCTCTAATTGTGCCACCCAGGGTGAAGAGAGTCCAACTGGACTAGCCCACGACCTGCAATAGCCAGGGGGCAAGGGGAACTAGAGCACAAGGGGTAAGTGTACTCAGCCTAGGTGGTAACTGATATATTATGATTACCATTGTTTATATTTTATTCTTCCACAATGTTCCAATATTTCCTTGAAATGTATGTTTTCTGACACATTTAATACAAGTTATTCTGCGGCTTCACTTGATAATGTACTACTTTACAGAATATCAGTTAAGCAGGCAGGGGTTCCAATCCATAGAAGTATACATTGCAGCACTGTAATAAACAATCCATATCAAGCCTTAATCATATACATTGAAAATGTGAAGTTAAGCATGATATATGTATGTGATAACTTCCATGGCTCTGTCTAATCATGCAGTGATGTATAAATTGTCAATACAGACTGGAAGTATGATTTTAATCTCCTATGGCTGGTATGTTGTTTTCCAGTGTTCAATTTTCAGTTTTCAACACCATTCTATCATTTTCCTGAAATGTGTGTTTGTAGACCCCCTTCAGTGTAAACTCTTATGTGGCTTCACTTGTAATACAGAATGTCATTGCCAAAGGCATGATTTCAAACTCATTTAGGTGTGTTTTTGTTGACTTGCTCTCATGTGTTACAGTCCCATGAAATGTGTTTATCAGTCAACTTTCCTATGAATGCTACCATAGCATGCCTTGCTAATGCCCTGGTCTATAGAATATCATTGCCAAAGGCAAGGGTTCAAACCCATTCAGGTGTATGCTTGTTTTCTTGCTCTTATGTGTTACATTCCCGAGATGTGTTTTTTCAGTCACCTTTCCTATGATTGCTTCAGTGGCATGCCTTGCTAATGCCCTGATGTAGAGAATGTAACTGCCAAATGCAGGAGTTCAAACCCAGTCAGGTATATTCCAATGTTTTGCCCTCATGTATTACATTTTCCTGAAATGTGTTTTTGGTCACTTTTCCTGTGAGTGCTTCTATGACATGCCTTGCTAATGGCCTCATGTTCAGAGTATTATTGCAAAAGGCAGGGGTTCGTATCCATTTAGTTGTATGTTTTGCTGTCTTGCTCTCATGTGTTACATTTCCTTGAAATGCATTTTTCAGTCACCTTTCCTATGAGTGATTCTGTGATGTGCCTACGCCCCCCACCCCCCCTACTATATATATACTGGTGTATGCAATATCAGTAATGTCGACAGGGGTTAAATTCCATTCATGTGTATTTTTCTTTTCTTGCTACCATGTGTTTAACTCCCCTGAAAATAGACATTTGTATCATCAATGTGTATATTATGCGGGAGAGCTTGGCACTTTCTAACTTAATTTATTTCTGGAATCTTCTGTCATTGCTGAGCAAGCAAGTTGAGAGATATGGGTTCCACTCCCACCTCCATCCTGCATATTCCACAAATGCAGCCTTCTGTTGTACCCTCCGTTTGCTTCCTCTTTTCATCTCTGTCTATCCTATACTGCTATTTCCAATCTATAGTATATTAAAAAAATAGATATACATACCACATGCATGTGAAGAATGAGCATATAATTCA
>NC_056749.1:404855350-404890350 GCF_019279795.1 Protopterus annectens
TTGATTTTTACGTACCGAGTTGCCAGCTCTGCCGCACAACCTTCAATGAAGGTACACCCATTCATGCATGTCTCCATGCAGAAGACACTCTAGCTGAGAATCGAACCGAACAGCGTCTCAATATACAGACATATGTGACTTAACCAACTACATAACATAAATACGTGAACTGGAGTACAGCAGTAAGGCCAGAAGACATGTGTATTTGTAATAGAGTGTTGAAGTCCCCAATAAAACACAAGGACCCCATACAGTGTACGTACACATGAATCATGGATATCAGGCATACATATAAGGTGTAATGAATAATAACTCAATGCTAAAAAGGAATCATAATGCAAACTCTAATGTAAGCAACACTAAGCATTGCACAGGCCAGCTTAGGAGGTGTAAGCAATGTGTAGGCCAGCTAACTCAATGTGCCCAGTGTCATACCCCTTTAAACAATGCCAACCCTAGGTAAGCAGGTTTGCCCATAGCCTAGCCTTTTCAAAACTGGCCAATCACGGAAAAGTGTGGGAAATCAGCCCTACTTAAACCCAAGAGGCGGGAATACATCTCATAACTGGTTGTAGCTTCCCCTTACAGGCACAATGGCAGTAAGGGAAGAAAGTGTGTGCTTCTGAATGCAGCTCTGGTGCATCCAGGAGTCCAAAGTCATTACAGGACTCCTTGTCAAAGACCATGATCAGAGACTGCTGCAGGACCAGTACCAGGGCTCCCAATATAAGGCAGAGGCCTGGGATCATCTTGCCTGTGACCTCACCAGTGCCACTGGCATCACTATGCTGACCTGAAGCAGCATAAGGGGGAACACTTGGAGGAGTGGATCCAAGAGGCTAGAGTGGCAGGGGATGTTCCAGTTGTGTGTAAGTATCACCTCACTATGTCTGTAATAATTGCCAGCTCAGTTATATCATGGATAGGTATGGCTAAATATTCCTCTTATGTCCCCCACAGCTGCAATGGAGCGGGCCGTGAACCAGGAGGCCCACGTCAGTCGCTTGGCGAGGTTGTGACGTGAGGCAGGTCAGTAATACTCATGCATTTACTGTCATAGGAAATAAAACTAAAAGTAGTAGTAAATTAATTGCCTGTATAAAACCTGTTTTGTTCAAGGCAGGTACTGCATGCACTAGAGAATATGACAGGAAGAGTCTCATATTGTTTGTATGTCAATAAAAGTGTAATAGCCTGACAATAAAGGTCTAACTGCTGGACTGCATGTGTATACTCTGGTATCATATGGTAATGTAGATTTACAATCATGTAATAGTACTGTTGTATTAAGCACTGTTACCCACACCGTGCACCATAAATTGAATATGTAGGAACACCTGTATATGACAGGTGTAATACCCAGAGGCCATTTAGTACAACTGAGAGACACATACTCAGTCATCATCTTCTTTTGGCTGTTCCCATTAGGGGTCACCACTGCGGATCATATGTTTCCATTTCTTCCTATCCTCTGCATCTTGCTCTGTCACACCAACCACTTGCATGTCCTCTCTCACCACATCCATAAACCTTATCTTAGGCCTTCCTCTTTTCCTGTTACCTGGTAGTTTCATCCTTAGCATCTTTTTCCCAATATACTCAGCATCCCTCCTCAGCACATGTCCAAACCAACGTAATCTTGCCTCTCTGGCTTTGTCTCCAAACCTTCCAACCTGGGCTGACCCTCTAATATACTTATTCCTAATCCTGTCCACCCTCGTCACACCCAGTGCAAATCTTAACATGTTTAACTCTGCCACATCCAGCTCTAACTCCTACCTTTTTGTCAATGCCACTAACTCCAACCCATATACCATAGCTGGTCTCACTACCCTCTTGTAGACCTTCCCTTTCACTCTTACTGGTACTCGTCTGTCACAAATCATTCCTGGCACTCTTCTCCACCCAGTCCATCCTGCCTGTAGGTTCATAGGTTCATAGATTAGTACTAAGCTAACTGCCCATGCGAGCCATTTTAAGCCTAGCCAATTATCCCTTGTGAGGCTCAAACCCTGCACCTTGTGTTTGTAAGGCAAACACCTTAACCATTAGGCCACCCTCCCAATCCATACCCGTACTCGCTTCTTCACCTCTCTTCCACACTCACCATTATGCTGAACTATTGATCCCAAGTATTTAAACTCATCCACCTTCGCCACCTCTACTCCTTGCATCCTCACCATTCCTCTATCCTCCCTCTCATTCACACACATATATTCTGTCTTAGTCCTGCTGACCTTCATTCCTCTTCTCTCTAGGGCATATCTCCATCTCTTCAGGGTCTCCTCCACCTGTTTCCTACTCTCACTACAGATTATAATGTCATCTGCAAACATCATAGTCCACGAGGACTCCTGTCTGATCTCGTCTATCAACCTGTCCATAACCATTGCAAATAAGAAAGGACTCAGAGCTGATCCTTGATGCAATCCCACCTCCACCTTAAATGCATCCGTCACTCCCACTGCAGACCTCACCGCTGTCACACTACCCTTGTACATATCCTGTACCACTCTTACATACTTCTCTAACACTCCCGACTTCCTCATACAATACCAGAACTCCTCTCTAGGCACCCTGTCATATGCTTTCTCTAAGTCTACAAAAACACAATGCAACTCCTTCTGACCTTCTCTGTACTTCTCCATCAACACTCTCAGAGCAAACATCGTATCTGTAGTGCTCTTTTCCGGCATGAAACCATACTGCTGATCACTAATCATTATGTCCCTTGTTAACCTAGCTTCCACTTTTCTTTCCCATAACTTCATGCTGTAACTGATCAATTTAATCCCTTTGTAGTTACTACAGCTCTGCACATCACCCTTATTCTTAAAAATTGGTACCAAAACACTTTTTCTCCATTCCTCAGGCATCCTCTCACTTTCCAAGATTTCATTAAACAATCTGGTTAGAAACTCCACTGTCGTTTCATTTCACCTAAACACCTCCATATTTCCACAGGTATGTCATCTGGACCAACAGCCTTTCCATTCTTCATCTTCTTCATAGCTATCATTACTTACTCCTTGCTAATCCATTGCACTTCATGATTCACTATCCCCACATCATCCAACATTCTCTCCCTCTCATGCTCTTCATTCATCAACCCCTCAAAGTACTCTTTCCATCTGCTCAACACACTCTCCTCGCTTGTGAGTATGTTTCCCTCATTATCCTTTATCACCTTTACCTGCTGCACATCTTTCCTAGATCTGTCCCTCTGTCTAGCCAATTGGTACAGGTCCTTTTCTCCCTCCTTAGTGTTCAACCTTTCATACAAATCTTTATATGCCTTATCCTTAGCCTTCGCCACCTCTCTCGTTTCCATGCACCTCATCTCCTTATACTCCTGTCTACTTTTTTCATCTCTCTGACAATCCCACTTCTTCTTTGCCAACCTCTTTCTCTGTATACTCTTCTGTACTTCCTCATTCCACCACCATGTACCCTTGTCATCCCTCCTCTGTAAAGATGTCATCCCAAGCACCTTTCTAGCCGTCTCCCTTACTAGCTTTGCTGTAGTTATCCAGCTATTTGGTAACTCTTATCTGCCACCCAGTGCCTGCTCTTCCCTGAACTCCCCCCTCACAATTACCCTTTTTCAATTTTCACCATTTGAGCCTTGGTGCTGCCCTTACACTCCTCCTCCTCTTCTTGCTCACCAAAATCATCCTACAAACCACCATCCTATGCTGCCTAACTACACTTTCCCCAGTCACCACTTTACAGTCTCCAATCTCCTTCAAACTGGCCCTCTACATAAGATATAATCCACCTGTGTGCATCTTTCTCCACTCTTGTATGTCACCCTATGCTCCTCCCTCTTGTTAAAATACGTATTCACCACAGCCATATCCATCCTTTTTGCAGAATCTAGTACCATCTAACCTTCTGCATTCTTTTGCTTAACACCATACCTACCCATCACTTCCTCATCCTCTCTGTTTCCTTCAACAACATGCCCATTGAAATCTGCTCCAATCACCACTCTCTTACCCTTGGGTACAGTCATCACCACTTCATCCAACTCACTCCAAAATGTTTCTTTCTCATCCATCGCACACCCAACTTGTGGAGCATATGCACAAACAACATTCATCATTACACCATCAATTTCCAGCTTCATAAACATCACTCTATCCAACACTCTTTTCACCTCCTAAACACTCTTAGCATACTGTTCTTTCTGGATAAATCCTATGCCATTTCTCCTCCCATCCACACCATGATAAAACAATTCGAACCCACCTCTGATACATCTAGCCTTACTACCCTTCCATCTGGTCTCTTGCACACACAATATACCAACCTTCCTTCTGTCCATCATATCAGCTAGCTCTCTCCCTATACCTGTCATACTGCCAACATTCAAAGTTCTGACCCTCATTACCACAGTCGTAGACTTTCTCCTCTCTTCCAGCCTTCGGCCATGCCTTCTCCCTTTTCTCCTCCTTCGGCCAACAGTAGCCCAATTTCCATCACCATCCTTTTGTCTAACAGTACTGGTGGCAGTCATAGTTAACCCGGGCCTTGACAGTAAACAGGGAAAATGCAGACAGCAAAACCCAAATAGCACATGCAACTGAGATGTGAACTGTTGTTTTTTTAGCACACACAGTCATGGGTCAAATCCTGCCAGTGGTAGTACTCTGCATACAGAATCATACCCTACAACTGTACAGATATGTCCAGAATGTCCAGTAAAGTGGCCCATATTTGTTGCCTATCAACCTGTCCCCCTGGGGAATCAGTGGGATGATCCCAGATGTATAGGCAGCAAACAGGAAATACAACTGATTGACACACATCTATGAGTACAAAGCTGGCACACTAGCAACTCCCTAATACCTTATGAGACTAAGATGCCACGTATGTCCCATCTACATCCCAACTTGTCAAGCTGTGGTCAGAGTGTGTACAGTAACAGAGTGAGATATATGTGCATAATAGTAATGTGGAATCTGGTACTGTGTGTGGGAACATTCAGGTAGTGCTAATGAATATTTCTCCCACAGGCCTGTCAGATACCAACACTGTGCCCAGAAATACAAGAATGATACCCAGTACTGGTACTTTTTACATTGGTATTGTATGGCAGTGTGACTGATGCAGTTGCTCTGAATAATGAGGTTTTACACATTACTGTTGCCGACACTGTCCTACAACATATAACTGTCTAGGAAATCTGTATAGGAGTGTTGTAATACAAGTTCAGAATGCAAAAGCACAGATGATTAATAAGACAGAAAGCAGATAGGAGATATACAGAAATATCTGTATAGCAGACACAACTGTGATGGACGGTGTGTTTAAGTTGTAGCAGACACAGCCATGGTCTGAATCCTGGGAGTGGAAGTAGGCTGCATACAGAATCATACCCCGCAACTGTACAGATGAGGCCAGAATGTCCAATATATGGGCCCATATCTGCTGCCTGCCCCCCCTGGTAAGTCTGTGGGATGATACCAGATGTTTAGCCAACAAACAGGGAATACAAGTGATTGTCAAACATCTATGAGAGCAAACCTGTCACTGTAGCAACCCCCAAAATTGTAAGGAGAGTAATAAGCCAAGTATGTCCTATCTACACCCCCATGTTGTCAAGCTGTGACCAGAATGTGTACAGTAAGAGAGTGAGATGTATGTGCATCATACTGATGTGTAATCTGGAAGTTTGTGTGGGAACAGTCAGGTAGTGCTAACAAACATTGCTCCCACAGGTACATCGGATAAGAATACTGTGCTGATTAATAAAGACCATAATAACCTGTACTGGTACTGTTCATTCTGGTATTGTAGGGAATTGTGAGTGTTGCAGTTTCTCTGAATAATAACATATCACTGATCACTGTCACCCACACTGTGCTACATAATATAACTGTGTAGGAAAGCATGTACATGTGTGTGTCAGGTCACTAAAGGGTGAAGAGGGCAATATTCTAGATATGTCCCAGCACACCTGCATGTGGTCAACACATGGCCAGAGTCTGTGCAGAAAGAGTTGGATAGCTATGTGCACAACATCAACCCGGAATCTGGGAATATGTGTAGAAACAGTTAGTGTTAACAAACATTCCCTCCACAGGTATACCAGGTAAGAGGTGTCTACTGCAGGTAAAATCAGTTCATGTATAACGATGACAGCCATATCACTGTCCAAACTAAGGCTATAGGGTAGTGTAGTAATACTTGTAAGGTACAGATAACAGCACTGATTAGGAGAGTAATGTGGACTACAGGAATATACCACTTGTTAATTGACATCTTTCTCCCCCCTCCACCATATCTCCAACAATAATCAACATACCCACCCAACTGGTATGTAATGACACCTATGTTCTGATAATGTCCAATTGTTTGATAAATATATTAATTGCTCCCATGCATGTGCTATAATGACATATTCCAACATTGGTGGCATGGTGCCATCAATGTACTTGCATGCTGTTCTTATTAACACTGTGGTCCCATATATGCATGTGTTCTGTTTGCTATGCAACTGTTCCTTATCTGGTGTCTGGGTTAATGTGAATATCTATGCATGCTGTTATACCTAAGCTTGGAATGTGTTGACTATTACCAACCCACATATGATGATGAAATCTAAACACTATAGCACGTTTGAGAAGGCCGGTCCCAGCGGACCCACCTGTCCTACCTCAGCTGGCCGTAGCACCAGTCACCAGCATGTCTGGGGCCCAACCCAGGACCTCCCTGTCCAATGGACCTGCACCACCTTCGGGTGGAACCACCTCAGGGGATGGGTCTTGCCCCCCCCCTGGGAGTGGGCACAGACAGGAACCTGTCACCCGTCGCCAGGTAAGGGTCATGTTGCGTAAAGAGCTCAACCAGCAGCTTGGTGATCTTCTACATCAGCTCGAGGGCCATGTTTCACAACTAGAGCATCAGTCTGGCTCTGCGACTTAGCCCCCAGCACAGCCACCATCGGGGCTGTGAAGGTGCAGTGGTGACTGCCCATGGGTGGGGACCTCAGTCCCACTGTTTCCACTAGGGGGCTCATGGGCTTGTGATTTCCAAACACCCCTTCCCATTAGGGTGTTTACCCCCCACATGTGTCATATACCAACCCTGTATGTGTCTTGTTTGTTTTGTCTGTTAACCTACCCAACCTACCTCCCCAAATATAGCTACCACTCCACCCCAACATCCCACTCTCGCCTGAAAAAAAAGGGCAATCTGTTCCTCCCAAAAGATCTCACCCCATACATAGCTGTCCATTTCACACACATGTCCACTGGACACATGTAATCTGGTCTAATTGTCATCACAACTTATTATTATTGTCCTCACCCCATTCTCAGGGTTTTGAGTGTCCAAATACCTCCAAATTCAGTGTATATGCACAGAAGTTGCTGTAGTAGAAATGGGCAGCTATGGACCTTCCCCAGACCCTTCTTGCACATCCCTAGCTACTTCCCCTACTGTCTTACCCTCTTTGTGCCCCTTTTTCACCACTTTCCTATCACCCCTTTTTTCTTTTCTTTTAAAGAAATTAGCGCACCGTAAGTGGGAGTAAGCACATTTAAGCAGTAGTAAGTGGGTTTCAGCCTGTTTGCATGGGGGTAAGCAATGCCTACACTGCTTAAGCAATGTAGAAGCTAACTGAGTATAAGAAACTGTAACCAGAAGTTAGCAGTGCATAGCTCCGCGCAAACCCATGCAAACCCGCTTACAAGTGCTCAAAAGTGCCTTACTCACTCTGTATCCAACGGCCCTTGTTCTGCCAGCAACAAAATAAACAGCCTTTGCAAGGCTCAAACCCAGGACCCTGCACACCATAGCCAAAGAGGCATACCACTAAGCCATGTCAGATATACATAACCCTGATGTTTTCAGAAACATATCCTCCAGCCTAGTCATTCAATAGTACAGGAAATGTATTTCAACATGTAGATGTATGGGTGTGTGTATATATATTAATATCTAAATAGATAAAACATATCCTATGTATGTAGATATAGATATTAATATATATATATATATATATATATATATATATATATATATATATATATATATATATAAATATATATACATACAAATGCCTACATCTATAGATATAAATGTCTACAGCTATATGACTAAATATATACAGTAAGTTATATATATGTAAGCATATATATATATATATAGCTATGTAGGTATATATGGACATAGTTATAGTTATGTAAGCAGATATATGTATCTATATAGGTATGTACGGACATACATCTGTAAATAACAATGGGTAAATAAAAAAATATATGTCCACATGCACCGTAAATGGGGTTGAGAGGCCCCAAACAATATATGTCTTGTACGAATAGGTATACCCCCCAGCCAAACACGTCCACCTGCAATACACTACCAAGTGCTGCAGATCCCATAACCAGGACCTGACTCGAAATGGGCATCCCTAGGATACATATACACAGACACATATATGCAGATACAGATACACACACACACACACACACACACATATATATATATATATATATATATATATATATATATATATATATATATATATGTAACTACACATACACATGCAGATATATGTATAGTAAGATATATATCTAGTAGGTGCACACAATATCAACAGCCACTGTTCCTACAGTTACCGCCTTACCAACTGGAGACTGTATGAGCCACCCATACAAATGACAATCATTGCCTGCAACATATACTCACAGAGAAACCAAAGGATATAACACCACACACTGGTTTCCATAAATGGGAAAGCTTTATTTGTGTACTATTAAAGTTGTATATGCCATGTGGTATAACTGTTTAGACACAGACCTCCACATAAACTGAGTAATGAAACTGTGAAACAGTTATACTAAAACAGTAGTCTGGAAAAATTAACAAATGTTGCTGTCCAGGCCAAGGCCATCAAGTAGTACAATAGTAAAGACAGACTGGGCCACAGGATACCAAACAATCAACAGTAAGTCATGCAAATGTATAGTTCAGCAGCCTCTATCTACATCCTGTAGACAAGCCCTAGGGGGTAAGGACCACAGCTGACACAATGGGATGTAACTGTTACATAACAAGGCACAACTCACACCATCACAAGCACACTGACAAACAGAACAGTTTTTATGGCAGGTGGCAGCAGGCCTGCATTTAACCAAGATGGATTGTATGGTAATGTACATCCATATACCTTAAGGCAGCTCACCCCTGATGGTCTTCAGGACTCTGGGCTTTCAGGATTCTGTAGCGCTCCCATATACATATATGTATATATAGATATACGTATATGCATATATAGATATATGTATATATAGCTATATATGTATGCACATCCTATGTGTACAGATATGCCTAGTTATGTTGGTATATATGTAGATATCAATAACTATATGTGCATACATATCTATTATGATATACCTACTACTGTCAATATATATGTAGATACCCATAAGTATATGTGCATATGTATCTCTATCTCCATTCTGGAGCATTTCTCCCCGGGCCTCCGCTGAAAACAGGATCTGTGGAACCTAGTCGGACTTTCCCGGTCAACAAATGTTAAATAAATAAATAAAATAAAATAAATAAAAAATAAATAAATAAAACAATCTGTATATGTGTAGACATATATTGCTCAGTATATGTATATATCTGGGGGTTTATTTGTATAGCTATGTACATATACATATCCATCTATGTATGTCGATATGTATATGTGTATGTCTATATAGATATCTGGATAATCATATGTACATATATCCTCACCATATGTCCTGAACATGGAGTGTGGCCCTACCTCAGACCCTATAGTCCCAACTTTGTAGTGCAAGGGGATGTCAGGTATGTATAGCAGGTATATTTGTAGACTATTGCTCCTGTAATAAGGAGTGTCTTCACAGACATGGTGTGTGTGGGAGGTCACATCTACTTTTAACACATGCACCATTGGCTACTGCCAGACATCTGAAGGACATCATAGTACAGTACCACGGCTAGCACATAATATTCCTGTGAACTACAGCAGGGATAATGGCCAATATATGTGAGCAGTCTGACACACCCTGGACAGTCCAGAGGTAAACACATAACCCCTTAGTGCAAGACATGTGGACAAATCCTGACAATGTGGATGTTAACAGCCATGTAGATAACTACTACTATAACATATAACTATAATATATATACATATAACATAACTACTGGTATACATGTGTCCCCATAGGTTATGCATTCACACATCCCTGCCTGTCCTGCCACATACTAACTGCTGGTACAGAGGTACCATGGCCACTTACTACCCACTAGATATTGACATACATATGTACAGCATCCCACTGCTCTGTCTGACATACATGACTGTTATGGTGTTCCGGCGGCAGTACATCTGGCAAGTATCTGGACATTACATCTCACTGAGTGAGTACACTAAGCTGCTAGGCATGTAACAAAGCACTGTGCAGGCTACAGGCAGACCGGATCAACACTGGCCTACACTTCCTATGTGGGAATGCACATGTACCTGCATATATAGCAGGCTCTACAGGCATGCCACAGTACAAAGTAGCATACACCTGTGTGAAAGTGCATAACCACATCCAATGTGAACACAGCCACAGCCACATATGGTATGCTAGCGTATTATTACAGTATATGGACTACCTGTTCAGCACCAACCTCATATGTGCTACTCACACACTAACCCTACATATACTGGGCCGCTACACAGTGTGCTCCAATGCCTGTCTGTGGTATGGGACATGTGCGTGTATGGCCCTACAAACATGTCAGCCGATAGGGTAACATACAGTGGAGCAGCATGTAACATCAGATAGAAGAGGACCAGGAACAATGACATCTACCACAGTCTGTACACAGGCCAAGGTACATATTAACAATACATACACTGCCGACAATCACCATAAGTACACAGACCTCAGTATTGCACATAAGCACACAATGTCCAGGTTATGTCATCAAATATAACCCCTACTATACATAACAAGTATAGCAGCCTGATATCTCACTGGCTTGTTATTAGATATGATGTCACTAATTATGGTGTACAGCACATATGCACCCCTTACTGCATGACATATGTACAAAGGTTGACAGGGTTGTGGCTGGAGGCACATACACAGGGCCAATATTGACATGTTGCTGTGATAACCTCATACATTTACTGTTGTAACTGGGTTTATTGCAACTTATGTCCTATAAGGGTATGAAGTCAGTAACTCTCACGGCTGTCACCATCTACAGAATGCAATCCTCACACTACCTTCTGCAGTTCACAGATAGGTGCTCTGTGGGTAACACCTGAAACAAAAGGCACCACACGCTGGCCAGTCTGCAGATGACCCTACAGATGGGTATTTCCTCATAAACATAGCACTGACATGGCAGGTATGAGAACATGTAGGACAGCCATATCCACACACACCCTGTTAAACCAACATTACCCCAAATGCAATATAGCAGCACTTACAGTCTGTAGTCAGGACAGGCACATCCCCCTCCTGTGTGTAGGCCTGTTTCCACAGTGTATGTTGTTAGAGGTAAATCCCCAAGCCATCTGATATGCCAAAAAAACAGATCAAATTCCTGCTCACAGTGAATGAAAGGCCCAACACCATCATGATGTTCCTAGATATTGGTGTGTGTTTCCATGCAATTGGCTATGGAAATGTTACCACAGCTGTTCCACATGCAATCAGCTAGAGGAGGGCTGCAATTCGTGCAGAGGCCATCAGCTGATCCTGAGCATCACTTAAAATACAGATGCTGCTGCCTAAGCATTGCAGGTGTAAGTCTCCACATCCACCAGAGAGGGAGTGAGAGAGGCAGACAGAGGTGCAGAAAAGCCAGGGAGGGGTGGGAGAGTAAAACTTAAGCATGTTTGTGTCACACACCTACCAGTACAGAGTATCAAACCCCTGACAACTATGTAGTGCCATCACATGTCCATGCAGTTAGTGGATGCGCCACAAAGGTTACATGTTGGGGAGCCCTCAGAATGTATATGTGATGGTGAGTGACATCTGCAACAGGGATATGGTAGCTATGTGGTAGGTGTAGTACACGTGTCTGTCTGTATGAACAGGTGTCAGCATCAACGCAGCCACACTCTCACAGGTACGTACACACATTGACACACTTGGCAGGGCCAGGAATACAACTCATCACTAGTGGGATTGCCACAACACAGTACTGTTCAGGTATCACATGCACCACAGGGGTCATACGGAGGTTATATGTGCAAAAGGTATGTGGAGGTGTCTGACATCAGACAGCATGTTTCAGTATGCCAATGGGGGTTGTAGTGATTGCAAATGTGGTCATACGCATCATACACCACACACACAGACACGGGTGCCAGTACTGACATGCATGGGTGCACTGCTTCAAGGGTGTGTTGTGGTCGATGGTGCCAGATGGCTATACAAGACTAGGTGATGGGTATACCTTGGCATCAGGCCACATGACAATGGTCTGAAACATGGCGTAGTGTCTGGAGTTGCCCACACAGGTGGGTATTGTATTCATCATCCAATCACCTGGGTGACTATTGCGTGTGACCAATGCTGTGCATTGCTTGCCATGTATGTGTTCCTTAGTCCATGATATGGACAGTGTCTGGGATGTGCACACCTCCCACATGCATGTACAGTGACATGTGGAACTGTACCTGGGGTATCTGGCCCATGTTGTGTACACAGAGTGTTATCATCAGATGTGCCAGTCCTGGCCTCATGTGGTGGGAACTGTTAATGGACAGCAGGTTGACCCTGCACAAACATTGATAGTATGAGACCGGTATTCCCTGCTGTCAGTGGCATCTGTCCATACAGGTAATGGTATGTCCTTTGTGAGTCACATTTGATGGCACCACAGGTGTTGCAGGTGTCCAGTGGGGAACATGGGGCAGGTGCCCTGTTGGCATGTACATGGCTATTGGACTGATGGACAGGGTGCCATGCCCACTGTAGCCCACTGCAATCACACCATGGTTACTATCAGTGGGCAATATGCAGGGTACTACCAACATAGCGGCTGTTGCCTAGGCAAGTATATGTGTGTATGAGACATGGGTTGAGAGTGTTCCCTGGGTAATACAAGGGTTGCTAACATTGTTCAGCTGGCATTGATGTCACATTTAGGGGTATGGGTTTGCACCCCAGCCTCTCGGCTATTTCACATCTGTTATCCCTGTATGGTGGACATTGTGATATATACTTGGCCCACCAGATAAGAAGTTTTCAAAACCCGCTCCACATTGAGACCAGTTGTTAAACACTCACAACCACCTCCACACAGGATGCGAATGACAAACACACACGCACACACACACGCACACACGCACACACGCACGCACACACACACACATACACACACAGACACCTGTCATATCTGGGATTAGAACTCCTATGTAACTAGTATATTACATTACAGCAGTATGCCATTATAGGACATGCCACGGAGATTACTCCTTCCCCAAAGGTGTATTTCACAGTGAATGACATCAGTAGGATTGCCAAAGAAGGGCATTTGAATTGTACTGAGTGTGACTAGCCTAAAATGCATTGCTCTCTACACAGACATAGAAACACATGCACAAAATGTCCACAACTGCCATGTGTGGGAATAGAACCCCTACCACAGTTCTACATCAAACTACAACATGATGCTGTTATAGGATGCACCACGGGGATTGCTGGAGTGCCCCTTCCCCAAAAGTGTATTTCACAGTGAATGACATCAGCGGGATTGCCAAAGTAAGGCATTTGAATTGTACTGAGTGTGACTAGCTTAAAATGCATTGCTCCCCACACAGACATAGAAACACACACAAAATGTCCACAACTGCCATGTGTGGGAATAGAACCCCTACCAGAGTTCTATATCACACTACAGCATGATGCTGCTATACGACCATGGGGATTGCTGGAGTTCCCCTTCCCCAAAGGTGTATTTCACAGTGAATTACATCAGCAGGATTGCCAAAGTAGGGCATTTGAATTGTACTGAGTGTGACTAGCCTAAAATGCATTGCTCTCTATACGCACACACACACACACACACACACACACACACACACACAGACACACAGATACACACACACACACACACACACACACACACACACACACACACACACACACACACACACACACACACACACACACTTCCCAAGTCTTGGCCTCATGTGGCGGGAACTGTTAATAGACAACAGGTTGACCCTGCACCTACATTGATAGCATGAGACCAGTATTCCCTGGTGTCAGTGGCATCTGTCCATACAGGGCTTGTCTGTCAGGCATGGTATGGGTTTTCACCCCAGCCTACCTAAGTATTTTATCACACTACAGCTGTACGCAGTTATAGAATGTGCTATGGAGATTACTGGGCTTCAACCTTCCCAGAAGTGTATTTCTATGTGGATGACATCAGCAGCCTTACCAAAGTAGAGCATTTGAATTGTAGGGAGTGTGACTATCCTAAAAAGCATAGCTCTCTACACAGACAGAGACAGACACACACACACACACACACACACACACACACACACACACACACACACACACACACACACACTTGCCAAGTCTGGGATTAGAACTCCTATCTAACTATTTTATCACACTACAGAGGTATGCAGTTATGGGGCATGCTACTGAGATTACTGGGCTACAACCTTCCCAGAGATATATTTCTAGGTGGATGACATCAGCAGCCTTACAAAAGTAGATCATTTGAATTGTAGGGAGTGTGACTAAGCTAAAAAGCATTGCTCTCTATACAGACACACACACACACACACGCACACACGCACACACGCACACACGCACACACACACACACACACACACACACACACACACACACACACACACACACACACACACACACACACACACACACACATACACAGTTGCCATGTCTGGGATTGGAACTCCTACCTAACTAGTTTATCACACTACAGCAGTACACAGTTATAGGACGCACCACAGAGATTACTGGGCTACAACTCTCGCAAAGGTGTATTTCACAGAATATGACCTCAGCAGGCTTGTCATAGTAGGGCTATGGGGAGGGCAGTGTGTGTGCATGGGCCATAACCCATTAGTCTAGAGGCTGACACACCACATGCGGGCACACACAGGGTCATATTTCACAGGTATGTGTATATAGCTGCTAGATGACTACTTCCTTATACAGTCATGTTGCACAGCTAGCACTTGCAACACATAGTCTGTAATGCTGACAGATACCGGTGGCTAGTATCTATAGTGAGTGACATCTGAACCTCATGTGGTTGTGGCCCTTTGGCTGTGTGCTGGGTTGGACAGGCCTGGATGGCTCCTTGTCACAGTTACCCTCTTCCACCCATCTATGTACGTCTACCTTTGGCTTATTATAGTGTGTTGTCCTTAGATATATGTCTGTATTCCTATCCAGTGTGTGCAAAACATGAGTGGTGCATACTGAGGCATGTCTGCACTAACATCTGTGACTGCCAGATATATCTGGTCCACTGGTGTTTGCAGACATGGCCTTCATTTGTTTAAGTGTGTGAGCATGCCCACTATGCTCATCTGTATTGAATGTGTGGATCGAGTCCAGGTAGTTTGTACTGCAGTGCAGAGCTTTGTAATGTACACCTACAGGTAGCATACTGTTTCTGCAGGGTATCCGTTGTTCATTTGGAATTGACAGTTACTACATTTCTACATAGGATGGGGAGGGGGGCACACCCGACTATTTCTACATTTCTACACAGGATTGGGTGGGCCCACCTGACTGTTACTACATTTTTACATAGGATGGGGGGGGGCACACCTGACTATTTCTACATTTCTACACAGGATTGGGGGGCACACCTGACTGTTACTACATTTCTACGTAGAATGAGGGGGCACACCTGACTATTTCTACATTGCTGCATAGGATTGGGGGGGCACACCTGACTGTTACTGCGTTTCTACTTAGGATGGGGGGCACACCTGACTATTTCTACATTTCTAAACAGGATTGGATGGGGCACATCTGACTGTTACTACATTTCTACGTAGGATGGGGGGGCACATCTGACTATTTCTACATTTCTACCCAGGATTGGGGGGGCACACCTGACTGTTACTACATTTCTACTTAGGACGGAGGGGGTACACCTGACTATTTCTACATGTCTACACAGGATTGGGGGGGCACACCTGACTGTTATTACATGACTATGTTGGATGGGGGGGGGAACACCTGAAACTTGTCCACATTTGCTATGACTGTACTGGTATGTCAGGTTCTCCATTCCATTCTGTATTCTAAGCTATCATGCTGACTAGAGGCATACCAGTGTACTACAGATCTTAGCTTTGATTTTCCTACATATTAGTTTCTGACTTCCTACCATTAAGAACTAATGTCCCACTGCCTGACCTGCTGTGGTCTGTCTGTGTAGGCTGGGGGGGGTTACCCATAAGCATCATTCAGAGCCCATAGCACAGCCTTTGTTTGTGTTTGTCTACACCTGTCTTGCTGGCAGTGACTGTTGTTGGGTATGTGAAACCCCTCTGACTGGCATGTGTGAGTCACTTACCTTGTTGGTGTCCCAGTATTGAGGGTGGTGCTGCATGGCTGCCTGTGTCAGATGCACATAGTACACTCCCTACACATGGCTGAACACAGGTAGTGTCATGTTTGGCATCCCTTTTACTGTATGTAAGAGTCAGACAGAGGTGTTATTCCCTGGGTCCCTCCTTTGTCAGTGTATGTGCTATGCATTGCCTCTTTGCCAAGGCCAGGGCATACTGGGCATGCCTCCTTCTGCCTACTGGGGTAGGCTCAGGTTGTTCCTCCTCCGAGTCACTCTGTGCCTGTGCAGGCCTTGGCAATGGTGGGGGCTGTGTGGCCCTGCCCTGTGCTGTTCTTTCTGCAGCTGTTTCTACAGGATCATATTGTGTAGCATGGCACGTATGATGACAATTTGGGTACATGTAGCTGGTGAGTACTGCAAGGCTCCACCGGATGTGCCCAGGCAATGGAACCGTGACTTGAGAATCCCAAACACATGCTCTGCTATAATTCTGGTCTGTGCTTGTGCCTAATAATGGAGTTCTTGTTCGGGCGTGTGTGCATTTTTGATGGGTGTCATCAGCCATGGCTTCAGTGCATATCCAGCATCCCCCACTAGGTGACTGTGAGGGATGTCCCCACTGGCAAATCTCTGGTACAGCTGCGTCAGATGCCAGATGTGGGAATCATGATAGCTTCCAGGGCAGCCGGCACCCACATTCATTATTGTGCCCTGGGCATCGCACACAACTTGTCAGTTGATGGAGGGGAAGCCCTTGCGGTTGATGTAGATCCTACCCCGCTCACTGAGTGGTGCTTTGATGCATATGTGCGTGCAGTCTATAGCACCCACTACCTCAGGATATTCTGGTATTTGGTGGAACAGTTGCATATTGCTGGCCAATGCCATGTGCTGACATGGCATCCAGGAACTGGTGGAGCACCCTGGATGCTGATGCCTGTGAGATCCTCATCATATGCCCATTTGGCTTTTGGAAGGTACCTGTAGCTAGTATTCTTAGGCCTACACATACCTTGGTATCCACTGGGATGGGTTCCCCTCTGTTAGTTCTGTGTGTCAGGCGTGGCCGGCACAGCTCAACAATTTGCTGTAGGAGGTCCCTGTCCACCCTATAGCGCTCTGCTATCTCCAGCTCATGTAGCCCCTGGTAGGTTACCCTGGGTCTATACATTCTTCTCCGTCTCCTCACTGTGGGTTGGTCAACATCATTCACATGCTCACCACCCTCAGCCTCTTCTACAAGTTGTTGTATGATAGGTACTGCAGCCCCTATCATTTTGTTGTTTTGATTGTTAAAAGTTCCCCGTTTATTTACACCGGTGGTGTACAGAGTGGGAAAAGCCAGAGGGGGAGGTGTTTGCATAGTTTATAGTAGTATTCTGGGCTGGGCTGGTCTGCTGCCAGTGTAATTGGCTGATTCTTATACATTTCACCTGCCAGCTATGCTAGTTCTCCTAGATTACCTTCCTACTGCTGTTTTCCCTTCCCATTGCCTTCCTGTTTAAGGCCGGGGACATGCCGTGCAAACACCATGCTCAAATATGCACAGAACTGCTATTTCCTGGTTTACTTTTTATTTTTTTCCTTTAAAACCCGGTGCATGGCGCGCACACCCACTTAGGCAATGTACAGAGTGCTAGGCAGCCTCAGACACACCCCCTTGCCTAGTTGTGCTAAGCTAGGAGCAAACCTGAGCCACAGGGCTCCAATCCGCCTACAGTATGCCTGACACACACCCGCATGATGTCAGCTAACTCCTAGGCTTGCACCAAGCTATTCCTACTCTTACACTGTTGGGGCCTGACTAGCATGCTGGGGAAAACTGGGATTCACTATCATTCCCCTCATTTGCATAGGATTGCCTGTTAATGCATAGTTACATATCTCACACTGAACCTCCCCCATTAGCAACCACTACTCACTGGCCATGTTGTCTTCTGCCTGCCATTGACTTTCATGGCAGAAGAGTGATTTTAGTTAGAATGCTTATTTTAGGTTTATTTTATTATTTCCCCCGATCCCATTTGCGTTCTGCTGTCCTACGCTTAAACAGCCGAGATCATCAAAAAAATATATAAAAGTTGTTTTTTTTTTCCTTTTTCTGTCTGTTTGCAATGCCAGTAGCCTTATACGTGGCAACTGGCATGCTTCCTGACTGATATGCAGCCTTTATTTGGAGCTGTCACAGCTCCATTTTGGATTTTGCAGAAATGTACTCGGTTACTAACCGAGTACATTTCTGCAGATTGCACTAGTCCTGCACGGCCAGTTTCAAACTTCCTGGATCGCAAATTCACCTCATTTGCATGGAGTTCTCCTGCAAATGGGGTGAGTTGCATACAGGGGCTTAGTCCGTGCAGGACTAGTGCAGAAGTGCTTGTGCACGCCCCTGTAGTCTGTTCCTGGATCGCACGGCAGACATATTGCCTGCTACAGCTCCTGCACTAATCCTGCATGCTGTGCAAGGCATGCAGAATCCTTCCCATGGTAAGAAAATCTCATTAGTGCTTTAAACATTTTTCTTTAAGACATGAATTCAAGCTATTATTTATCCCCGGTAATACACAAGCATTTAAAAATTACCATCCTAATTATCTGACATCTAGAATATCTTCAAAATCATCCCATTTAATCATAAGTTATTTTTGTTCTGAGCAAAAAATAAATTTTTTTTTATTTAGCCTAAATCTTGACTTGCATATACAAAGTATTGTTCTCATTATGACTTTTTAGGTCATAGAGATATAATTTATTTGGCATTTAAGCATTTTGGTATCTGTTAGAATAGTTATAGAATGTATTCTACATTAGTCTCTGCTTTGGATATATAATACTAATATTTTAGTTGTCAAAAATAAAATACAGTAATGGCATGAAAGTCATGTGTATTTTGGAACAGTAAAAGAAATATCAAATCCCAACACCATTAAAATAATTCCTGTCACTAGGCAATGTTGTCATTATTGTGCCTATGCCTGCCAGCTATGCAAAGCCTTCAGACAATACAGCAGAAAGTGAACCTCTACTAATGAAAGTACAGATATTTTGGCAGTAGATCGTAACTGTCAGGAGCTTTTTGTTTGCTGATGCTGGTAGCTTGGGATAGGCTACATTCCACTCTATTGCATGATAAGTGTAAGGTATTCCTTTATCCTACAATTTGTGGGTCCAGTTTGGCACATCAGGTACAGCATGCAAAAATTATTTTATATGGAGTATGCTGCATTCATCACTGGATCCCATATTCATCTGTACAAAGCATCCAACACTTTGTCCACTGTCTTATAAGCTTTAAAATGTTGCCCATGACACTTGGATTTCATCTGTTCATTATTGGAAACTCACCTCCATTTTGTATTGCAAGATGGCAAGATGAACTCTTGCATTCTATGGGAAGTCTGTTTCAACTGTTGCATACATGATGAAATACATTAACTTTAACAAAAGTTCCATTTAGTCTTTTCAAAATACTTGCCCAGTGGCAGACATTTTCTTTCCAAACTGGTTTCAGTATAAACTTGGAAATAATCTGGGAGCATAAGGGCTGACATCTGGACCACATATGTATTGGAGGGTGGGCCATACAGGGGCTAAGAACCTAAAGAAAGCACAATGCAATGTTTGTACAGCAGCACTTATTTTCAGTTTGGTTTGGACTTTATCCTGGAAGTCTGGGCTTTTTTTCCTGTGTGTAAGAAGGCCACTTTTCTCACCCATGTCTCTCTGGTCATTCCCACTGACTGTCCAAAGTTCCAGAAAATATCTGTTCACATTTGCCCTGCATATCCCTAGTATATTCTGCAAAAAGTGACCTGTGAATTGCATTTTATTTCTTATCATACTGTGGTTTGATCAGCAAGGTCTGAACACTGTGGTAGCACATTCCATTGAATGGACATCCTTCTCAAAAGGGCCAAGTCATTGTTTTATGTACACATCATGTGGTGCATGCTTTTAGTGAGACTGCTGTGTTAAGTATGTGGATGAACACATCAAACTTATTTTAATAATCTGCACCATGTAAGAAATGTAATGGTCTGATAGTGTATGGATGTCTGAGTCACAGGCACATTGCAGTCTTGCACCTCAACATCTTTTAAAAAGTGGTGCTCCTTTAGCAGGTGAACTGATCAAGAAGTAGAAGCAGATGATGGTAACAGACATGGAGCAGAGCTTAGCAATGGTGGAGATAACACTGAGCATGTTTGTGAACACATGGGTAACATCTGTGGAACAGTACAAATGTAGGGTTTTGCACTCTGGTAAGGGAGAGAGAGAAATTCTAGTACTAGTTCATGTTCTAGAAGAAGTGCCTGTAGACTAAATAGAGGAAAATTGCATTGGTGTTAACATTTCCCTAAGCTGAAAGATGTTGTGCAGCATGAGAGAGAAGATGGAGGCATGAACAGTGTGTTTGGGGACATTGTCAGGGTTCAGGACTCAAAAATAGCAGATATGCTCACAATGCAGTACTGAAGCCTCATGTAGAACATTATGTTTAGTTCTGAAGGACATAAAAGAAAAGGGACATCAAACTGGCTGACAGTATGCAACAGAATATTACTGAGATGGCAATTGGAATGAGAAGTATGGAGTATGGCTTCAAAAAGTCAGAGTGGTCACATTACAAGGAAGAGGAAGGAAAAGGGAATACTTGATATGAATACAATGCATTATCAAGAACCACACTGGTAGCATAAATCTCAAGAGGCAAAAATATAAGTATGGGATTAATTTGAGACTTACAACAAGTAATAGAGCTTTATGATTAAGAGTGAATGGAGAATGGGACGTTTTGCAGGAAGGAACATCTAGTAAAAGTAAAACCACGCTTTTCTCAATACCATAGATTATGTTGGTGTCTATATTATAAGCACACAAGCCCTATTAACAGAATACTAAAAGACCGACACATATTCTGCGAACCGCGAATACACTGAACGCCCTAAACCGTGAAATTCAAAAACTCAAACCATCATAGTTGTCCCACCCCACCACCCACTACATACTGCCTACCCAAACTAAATAAACCACATACATACATTAACCAAAACCCTACTTCTAACCCTACACTAAATCTTGCATATACCACCATGTATGCACTTACCGTAACCCACACTCTAACCCCAAGGTCCGTAACTATCGCACACTTACCTTAAGAAGCTATACCTAAACAAACTAAATAATCCACACACATACACTTAACAAAACCCTACTTCTAACCCTACACTAAATCTCGCATACATTACCATCTATGCACTTACTTTAACCCGCACCCTAACCCTAAGGTCCGTAACTATCGCACACTTACCTTATGGAGCTATACCACAGAAGGGCCAACTGTGACAATTCGACATTTCAGATTTCGCACTTCAGGACGATCAATGTTTTCGCGGTTCGAGGAAGACGTGTCGACGTTTACGTATCCGGGTAAGTACACCTTCATGCTTATACTATAGACCCATTATGTTGCACTGGAAATGAATTTTACTAAAAATTCTTAAAGACACATTCAACAAAATAAGGAGGTAAATGAGGAAGACAAAGGAGAAGAAATGATGATTTTCCACTGTATTTGAAGCGTTATATTGCATAATATCTAATGTGGAGGCATTATATTTTTTTCAGACTTTATTCACTTTTCATTTCACTTTCTATGAATAATTTTAACATGTACTGATAGGTAAAGATGTGTACTGAACAGCGTTTTGTGTTATAGAACAGACACAGTGATGGTCCTCCCTTCACATTATGTTATTGAAACATTGTTACTTTCTGAATACTGTTAGAGTTTCTCAGTGAAACAGGAAATATTGTTGTTTTGCAGTTTATCTAATTTCATTCTAGAAAACATGGATTTTTGTTTCATTTTTAATTTTCACAAATAGTAAAAGTAACCTTGAGTCATGTAAGGATAGGCAAAACAATTAGTTCATCTTGTATCACCAGTGCTACCTAAGCATCAAAAGGCTATATTTGAATGTCTGCAATGTAATAAAGTTTGGCATTTGGTTAAGCATATTTTCAAAAAGGCAAATTTGTCTGTGTCACTGAAAAATAATAGACATGTATGGTATTGTGATCTTTTTATTATTTTTGTGTAATTATGAGTATCATTTTTGTGAGTGTTTATATACTGAGGTAAGGAAATACAGCAAAATAAGGACATCTTATGTTTGTTTTTGCATTTCTTAAGATGTTATTTCATTTGCTCAGTATCACTCACCCTCACAGGCATATATAAAAATGTATTATTTAATGATAAAGTGTCACAAAGTTAAGATGTGTACATTATGAATTATATCAAAAAGAATATATAAAAATTACAAACAGAAGTTGTCTGGCTAGGCAGCATTATAATATTTTTCAGATGTTCTATTACAACTAATCAGGTACATACGGTATGCTGTTATATACAAACTCTGTTAAACACTGTATTTTCATTCTAACAGGTAGCTTTACCCACCATGCCTCATATAAATGTGTGTAGTGAACATACAGCATGCCATGGCCTATTTAATTTCTTCTTTTTTCACTGACTGACAGACTGTCATATTATTGACCAAAAGAAAAAGAAATCCGTTCTTGCAGCTGTTCACCCTCACTCTTCTCATCATACCTCTCTATATAATGATATACTAAGCCATCTCATTCATTACTGCTGCAGCTTATTCAAAAAGCTTTGCTAAGCATGATTTTATGTTGCCAACCATGTTTTGACATTGCAAACTGCTTCTTGAAATAAATGTTGTAGCATATTCTTGCACCTGTAGATATGTATATGTTTTAGCATATCCTTGTATTTGTAAATGTGCTGTGAGATCCTATTCACCCTGCAAATAGTTCATTTAGATCAGTGCAATAATCCAGTAAACAAATATAAATAAATAAATCAATAAAAATAAACTTCTGTTTTAGACTCAACTAAAAACACTACCAGATATGGTATTTCATTTAACAATTCTCTGTTTCTTTTCCTTTGCCAGTGCTATTTTTATTAAATACCTTTATTGAATTATCACTTGTGACATAGGCAAATTTACATTTATATAAAAGTAATGAAACTGTATTAACAAATTCACATTTACAAACATTATACTTCACATATATTGGTATATATCATATAACTTAAGCAACATTACATAAATTATTCAATTCCTGCCCCTCCACACTTTTTGTAAACAAAAAACATCTTTATTAAACCATCACTTATGACACAGGGAATCATACATTTATATCAATGAAAACAAACCACACAGACACAATCCTAGTTGCAGGCATTTTACATCACAAACCATACTGACACACTCCTAGTTGCAAACATTATATACATCACTTATAATCTATCCAATCATTTTCAGTCAAACATTACATAGCTCATTTAAGTCCTGCCTTCTTTTAAACCTCATTCCTTCTCATATGTATTGTTCCCACAATTCACATTTTTTCTTATATAGTTTCCTCCTACCTTTTTCTAAATATCTCACTTCCAGTTGTTTTATCTCTGTTACTATATTCATTACTTCTAGTATAGTTGGTTTAGATTTTGATTTCCATTTTCTTGTAATTTTTTTGACAGCCAACATAATTAGACACAGCAAGGCCTTACCATGGTTAGGGAATTCTGATTCTGTATCATAGCTTAGAAAAATCATCTCCCTCATCACACCAATCTGCCCACCCAGCATCTCCAACAGTGCATTTCCACAGGGAATCTCTAAAGTCCACCAACTCACCGCACTCCAAGAAAATATATTTCCAATTACATCTTTCTTCTCTGTCACGCCTCCAAAATTTGCTGCCTGCCTGAGGAAAAATTCTCTGGAGTCTACTTGGGGTATAAAATATCTATGTAAACATTTCCAAACAAAAATCCTAAATCTTCTAAATGTTGTTGCATATTTGAAAAACATACATATATCCTCCCATTGTTTCTTTTTGAATTGCTTATCCAATCTCTCTTCCCAATCTTTTGTAACCTCCTCTGATTGATTCCTATACTTATCATGCAATATTTTATAAGCTCTATTAATTATTCCTTTTTTAATGTCAGCTTCTGTTCTAGATTCTACTAAAAACTCTACCAGTGCTGTTCTTTCATTTAGGACCCTCTATTTCTTTCTCTTTGCCTATACTCTGATATCATTCCTTGATAGGGAGGCAATCTCTAACCTACAGTCCAAATACATTCTTGGTGTCTTCCCATTATATCATCTTTCCCTCTCTAGTTATTTGTTCCCAATACCTTGGTTCATTTGCCAGTTTTCTCCAATAAATCCCAGCCTCCTCTTGCCTATTGTCTATATCCCCAATTGCAATCATCCCTATCGGCATTATCTCCTTTCTCCATTTCCATGTTGGCTTAGTTCTTAGGATGACACTCTGGATACCAGAACGAAGGAAGGCAGAAGCAACCACAAGAATGTAGAAGTATAGAAAAATAGTTTAATAATCCACAAGACAAGATAAAAAAAACAGTAAAAGGATTAAGCACTTTCATCCAAAATCCCAGTCTCTCCTTGTTTCTTGAGCTTCCCCCCATTTCATCATCATCCCTTTCCACTTTAAAGTATAATTTTCTGCTTGAGATATGTATAGGAGCCGTAACTGTGTAGCTCTGAAATACCCCTTCAAATCAGGTAATCCCAATCCGCCCTGTTCTACTGGAAGAATAAGCTTATTCTAATTGACTCTTGTCATCTTCCCCACCAAGATAAAGTTCTTCAGATCTTTATTAATTGCTATTCACAACTTCTCCTCTGGTTGATAAAAATCTGTCTGACGTTGTGTATAAGACTAATGGGACTAAAACATTTTAACTGCTTGTATCTTACTATCCATATCCATATAACAAAGTTTCCATTTTCTTAGTTTTTGTATTATCTTTTGTTTAGTCTCTTCCCAGATATCCTTAGCTGCCACACCAGAATGATTTTAATCCATACTCCTAAATACTTCATTTTATCATGTCACCATAAATATGGATATTGTTGAATCAATTCTTATGTGGGTACATATTTGTTTTAGTTTCATTAATTTTGTATCCCAAAAAAGATTGAAACTGTCTCAGAATGTTTCACAACACTGTAATGTCTCTTTTTGGGTTTGTCAGGTATAAAATAATATCATGTCTTGGGCGGCACAGTGGTGCAGTGGTTAACACTGTCACCTCACAGCAAGAGGTTCTCTGGTTCAATTCTCGGCTGGGGGTTCTTCTCTGTGTGGAGTGCATATTTCTCCCTGTGTTTCGTGTGGTTTCCTCTGGGCTCTCGGTCCTCCCACATTCCAAAGACATGCATCTGGAGCATTCTCCCGCTCCTCTCCGCTGAACAGGCTCTGTGGAACCTGGTCGGACATTCATTCAACAAATGTTAAAATAAAAAAAAAAAATAAAAAAATCTACAAATAGGGCCAGCATTTCTTGACTGCCATACCAATTATATACTTGAATTTCTGAGTTCCTTATTTTCTTTGCCAAGGGTTCTAAATATAATGCAAATAACAAAGGGAAAGAGGATGGCAAAAATTTTCAGAAAGGACTCCATCCACTTTAATTTTCACCTCTCATCTCTCATATATCATCCTAATCAACCATATATTTTTTTCAGGAAATGCAAATGCTTCCATTGACCTCCTCATAAGGTCCCAGCTTATTCTGTCAAATGTTTTCTCTGCACCAAGACCCACCAACAACAATGGTATTTTCTTACATTCTCCTATGGATCATCAATGTTCTGTTAATGTCAAATGTTTGCCTCCCCTCCACAAAACCACATTGATCCATATCTAAAAATTTTGGAATTACTTTTGCCATTCTTTTAGCCATTATAGACATGAACACTTTATAACCATGGTTTAGTATTCAAATGAGCCTGTATGAAGCTAGATCTGATGGATCTTTAACCTCTTAAGGTATTATGACTACCATTGCTTTCTTCCAGGATGTTAGTACTTCTTCTCCTCTTAAAATACTGTTAAACATAACCTTCCAGATCTTTATCAGTTTTTTTCCTCCTAGCTTCCGAACTTCCACAGGAATACCATCCCTTCCTGGAGACATTCCTGTAGATTAGTTATACATCACTATTTTTATCTCATCTCCTCCTATCCTACCTATTAGTAATTGAGACTCATCTACCCCTAGCCTTGGCATATTTAATTCTTCCATAAACTTTTCCATTTGTATCTTTCCTGATTTCCGTATTTCTCTGCTTTATACAGACTTTTATAGAATTTCCAAAATATTTCTAATATCTCTACAGGATCTCTTGTTATCTCCCTATATGCTCCCTAAGCTTGGCAACAGCCCTTTCTACTTTCTGTTGCCTGAGTTGTTGTGCTAAATGTTTTTGTGCTATAGTGTTATTATAAAAAACACTTGCTTAACAGCAATCTTTCTAAATTTGTGTATATTATCGAGATAATCCCTTATTTTGCGCTTAGCATTCTGCAGCTGATCCCCTTCTTGTTCTATGAAATTCCCCCTATTTTGCAATACTTTAACATTTGTCAGTCCCTCTAAATAACTTTTGTTACTTCTTAACCATAGCTCCCTTTCTTTTATTTCTACCATATGTTTAAACTCCACTTTAATTTTATCCCACTCCCTAGCTATATTTTCAGAAATAATTTCTATCATCTCGAATAGCTCCTGAATAATCTCCACTACCCATTCTTTAAATTCCTCTCTTTTCAACGATAGGTGGGAGAGAACCAGTGTCTTATTTTTATTTCGGGAATAATACGTAAATTCACCCCAAACTCATACTACTGAATTCACATCTTCCATGCCAAATATTTTCATACATTTCTTCAAAAAATCTACCCTCTTTGTTATATTTTCCCTTCTGGGATTCCCAGATACAGCTTCACTGATGCAAATCAAATTCCAGTCCCTACCATTAAGTAACATTCCTTGCTCCTTGTGGAAAACTGATTATTTCTTCTAGAAATTTCTTAAGCTCCATTATAACAGTTTTAGGTGGAATATAAATACATGCCAAATGTAACCCTCCTCCCTTGCCAGTAGCCCCTTAGCACTACAAATCTGACATTAGTATCTATTTTTATCATTTTCTATCACTATTGGAGATCCTCTTGCAATTAACAGAAGTACTGCTCTTTCCCTTGGTCCCAGATATTCCACTAAATAACCATCCTGAAAACCTTTCTTTATCAAATTCACATGCTCAGTTCTTTCCAAGTGTGTCTCCTGTAACATATCTATTTGCACTCTACATTTTCTGATATAGTTCACTATAACACCTTTTTTGTTAAATATCTAGTTCCAGCTTTTGTGTTACATGCATAGACTGCTTGGTAGATTGAACTTTGTCATATCCATTTCAGCTTATGTAATATCTTACAAAACGTTTTGTTTAATTGAAAGCCGTCAAAAAATCTAATACCCCCTAAACCTATTAATTTAATACTAACACACAAAACTATGTACATCTTCAAATATTGAAGTTTTACCCTACAAATGTCCCAAACTGACAGCCACACTCATAGACATGAGTTAACCTAAAACAAAGATTATCCATGGTAAGAAGCATGCTGTAGGCTGTGATTCTACTAAGTGATAACTGGTTTTTGTCTTATCTTTATAGCTCTCCCAGCTGGGAAAACCCCTGAATGCTTTCAGAGAACATTATCTCCTAACCAGTTTCTCTTTTTGTTTTTCCCCAGCCAATCACTCTCCACCACACTGTAACCAATTTCTCATTATCAGATTGTCTCCATGGAAACAAGAGAACGAGACTGCCAATTTTTCTTTATCAGACTGTTTCCATGGAGACATGACGGTCAGATACAGAAGTGCTACTAAACATATATTTATTTGTTAGAAAAAAGCCTCATAACATTCAATATTCTTTTCATTCACTTGCTTTCTCTTAAAACTTGTTACTAAAAGGTCCTTAAACCAGTCATTCCCCCATGCAAGTATGAGGAAAAGCACTTTAATTTTTCTTCTGTCATGCTCTTTTAACAAGGCTTTTTTTTTACATTGCAGTGCCTACATTTCTTAAAACTGAACAAGAAGAAAGATAGAAGGGAGAAAGAAAGGAAAAAAGAACAATAGCCCATATTTACAATCCCACTAAACTTAAAAATAACTGAGAAAACTTTACTTTATCAAATGCAAAGAAAATCATACACCACAAAAATAGTAATATTAAGAAAATTGTTTGCTTTACTTACAGTTAACTTTCTCCCCTATTTCCCCTCCTCAAAGCATTTTTTCTGAACATTAATAACATGAAGTAGGGCATATACCTTAAAGTCCCCCACAAGTCCAACAAATTCTGAAAAAAGTCCAATATTTCCAGATTTTTGTGTTCTGTCATATTTCGCAAATATAATTATTGCATTGTAATCCCACATGAAGTTACTATTTTATTACAGTCTCCATCTCTCAAATCCTGTCTCTGCTTCTTTTCCAACATACCCTCAATTCTTCTAATCAACTCCCATGCTCCTTTCCCCCTCTCTAAATTTTTCATTTGAAACAGTGGAAAAGATTTCACAAGTACAGTCTTTCTGTAGTCTTTATTACCAGAAGAACACAAATCAGAATCTCCTTCTGTTTTACAGCTCACTTTTGTTGGACAAACTGTTGTATTTCCTCCTTAGCACGTATTTCATCAAAAAATAATTTTGTTCCTCCAGGGAAGAATACATTGAAGACAGTTGGGTACAGCAGTTTGAATCTTACACCTGTGTCTCAACATTCCCTGAATAGTGGAATGAATTTTCTCCTCTTTTGGCTGGTGTACAATGAGTAATCATTCTCCACAAATACTCTGCTGTCTCCCACTTTTAGTATTTTGTTCTTCTGCCACAGTTTTGTCAGAATCAACTCATTCTGCTGGTAGGATTGCATCTTTACTCTTAAAGTCTAGCTTGCTTTCTCATAGCCAGGTCTGGAACATACACACAATGTTCCTGTTCAAGTAACAACCCCTGCTGTGGAATACCAGTCCAGTTGCTTATTTGTGCTTTCATAAAATTAATGCAGTCTGTTCCTTCTTTGGTATATCTGAAAATCACAGGTTTTCCCTACGTGCTCTGTCCTCTATTGCTATTATTTTTTGAAACATCTCTTCCTGAGCTGTCTCATATTCAGCCAGCCTTTTCTTCATTTCAGCCTGTAATTTTTGCAGCTTTATCACCTCATCTGAACGTCTTCCATTTTTTCCAGACTTTTGTTTTTTATATAGATATACTCCATCAGTGTTTCTTTTATTTTAACCAGGTCTGTGTGCAGTTGTCGTATATCTTCCTGTAGGTTACTGAAAGTCATGCCTGGAAGTTGCATTGCTTTTTGCTGAACAGCTGCAGAACTTTCAAAAGTTAGTGTTTCTTCCTCACTTTTTGTAGCTGATTTTTTTCCAGGTGCTCTGTATTTCTTTTTTCCTGGCATCCAGGTAGTACACTTATTGCCAGTTACTGAAATTTACAGATAAACATAAAAGTCTACTGGCCTTCTCTGTCGAGTTTCTGTTTTCACACTGGGAGAGCTAGAGTTAAGCTGTTAGTCAATGTGCAGCCATCTTGAAAGTTTCCTTTACCTGTACTCTTGATATCAATCCCTGGTAGGAAAGGTATTCTCTAGTCTGTAGTATTTTACTTAGCCTTATCCCAGTCTGTTACCATTCCCATTTATTTACTCACTAAACCTTATTTCATTTGATAGTTTTTCTCCAGTAAATTCCAGCCCCAATTTTGCATACTTTCTATACTCCTACTTGCAGTCATCTCTATTGGGAAATACTCCTTTCTCCAGTCCTGTGTTGGCTTAGCTTGTAGTATACTTTCTGATACTTTATCAATGTAATATTCAATATGGGTCTTGAGTATGGGTCCTGTTGTTTTACATGCAAAATACTGCTCTTTCTCCTTTCTTCTTAAACTCAACCCTATTTCACCATCATCATCATTATCATCCATTTTCACTTTAACTTATAACATTCTGCTTCTGTTATGTAGATGAGCATTAACTGCATAGCTCTAAAATATCTCTTCAAATCAAGTGATCCTAAAACATTTTGTCATATGAAGATAATCAATTTATCCCACCAACCCTTGTCCTCTTTCTCTTCAAAATAAATTAATTCAGCTCTTTTTTACCTATGGTCCACAACCTCTCTGGTTGTTAAAAAAATATGCCAGACCTGCATATAAAACTATAGGGTCTAGAAACATTTTCATTGCTTATTTTTAATACCCATATCTACACTCAAGAGCTTCAGGCTTCTCAGCTTTATATAGTTTATTTAGTCTCTTCCCATATAGCCTTAGCTGCAATAATAGAATCCTTTTAAATTTATATCCCTAAATATTTCATTTTATCATCTCCCTTAAATGTTAGTATTACTGAACCAATTTATGGATGGATACAAGGTTTATTGCTATAACCTTTGTTTTATCTTCATGTATTTTATATCCTGAAAAGACCTGAAACTATCTCAAAACATTCCACAACACTGAGATGCCCTTTTCTGGATTTATCATGTTCACAATAATGCCATCTACAAATAAAGCTAACAGGCCTTGACTACCATAGCAATTATATTCTTGAATGTGCAAATCCCTAATTTTCTTTGCTAATGGGTCTAAGTGTAAAGCAAATGATAGAGGGGAAGGATGACACCCCTGCTTTGTTCCTATGTTCAAATCCAGCTTGTTGGAGGGGAACCCTCCCACCTTAATTCTTGTCTCTGAGTCTTCAGAAATCCTTTTAATGAACCATATTATTCTAACAGAGGACACAATGGGCTACCACTACCCTACTCATAAAATCCCACATGACTCTATTAAATCTCTTCCTTTCATCAAGACTGACCAGCAACAGGGGCATTTTCTTACTCTCTGCATCCCTCTGGATCATTATTCTTTTATTAATGTCAACAAATGTTTGCTTCCCATCTACAGACCCACATTCATCAATATATATCCATTTTGGCAATACCTTTGTCATTTTTTAACTAATACAGACATAAACACTTTATCATGATTTAAAATTGAAATGTGTTTATATGAAGCTGGATCTGAAGGGTCTTTACCCTCTTTGGGTAATACAGCCACGAAACCTTTTTCTAAACTGATGGTACTTCTTCACTTTTTAAAATATTGTTAAACAAAACCTTCTCATGTTATAATTTTCTTCCCTCACAACTTCCAAACTTCCACAGGATACCATCTGTTCCTGGAGACGTTGATTGATTATACATCACTGTTTTTATCACATGTCTTCCTATCTTATTAATTGTTAAACCACATCTTCCTCTAATTTTGGCATAAAGATGTATTCCATAAATATTTTCATTTGTGCTTTGTCTACATTTACACATTTCTCTGCTTTATGCACATTAACTTAACATTTCTGTGTTGGTTTCCTCTGGATGTTCTGGTTTCCTCCCACATTCCAAAGACATGCAGTAGGTGGATTGGACACTTTAAATTGGCCATGGTGTGTGGTGTGTGTGTGTGTGTGTGTGTGTGTGTGTGTGTGTGTGTGTGTGTGTGTGTGTGTGTGTGTGTGTGTGTGTGTGTGTTATGAAAGAACAGCCATGTTGGGGCCAGCCACCTGGCAGTTTGAACTTTGGATCTAGATGATTGCCACTGTTGAGGTAAAAAAATGAGAAAAGGGGTTGTGGATGGATGGATTGTTCTCTATCGCCTCTAATGGATCATTGGTTGCTTTTCTTGATGCATGCTCCCTAAGTCTGGCAACAATCCTTTTTAATTTCTGTCGCCTATGTTGGGATAAAAATGTTCATGCTCTGGAGTTGTTATGAAAAATAGTTTCTTATCAATAACCTTTCTGAATTAATGTATATTATCCAAATAATCCCTTATTTTTCCTTTAACACTTTGAAATTGTTCCTTTTTTGTTCTATAAAATTCACCCTTATTCTACTCTCCTTTAACCTTTGTCAACACTTCTAAATAATTCATATTACTTTTTTCCACATATGTCTTTCTGTCTTATTTCTACCATGTTTTAACTTAACTTCCTCTATTTTACAGGTAAGTGGGAAAGTACGAATGTATCATTTTTACTTTATGACCCTGCATCTGTAACTTAGCTTTTTATAGGTGCATGATCTTAAATAGTTATTGCAAGAGTGTCAAAGATTTCAATTGAATACACATGCTCCTGTGAGATATAATTTTTGTCCATTCTAGCCCAGTTCCTGTACCTTGAGGTATACTATGTAAAATTCCTACCACCGAATTCACATCTTCAATACCAAACATTCTCATATATTTCTTCAGAAATCTACCAAACTTTTGTTATATTTTCCCTTATTTGTCCCTTTTATATATTCTCACCATCGCAAATTAGGTTCCAGTCCCTACACATAAATAATAATCCCTGGTGAAAGCTAATTATTTCTCTCGAAATTCTCTTAAGTTCTGTAATAGCAGTTTTTGGTGGAATGTAAATACATGTCAGAGTAATCCTCTTCCCTTACCAATAACCCCTTACTACCAAAAGTTTGCCATTGTTATCTTTTCCCCTCTACTTTCACTACTGGAGCCCCTATAGCAATAAGACTATAAGTACTCCCTTTTTTTTTATCCTGATATTCTACAAAATGTCTACCGTGAAATCCTTTCTTTATCAAATTCACATGCTTATTTCAATCCAAATGTGTCTCATGCAACCCTACATCTCTTAATATAATTCAATAATCTTTGTTTTTCTTCTTCTATACTTGCAATGCCATTTACATTCTATGATAATATGGACAGAGTAGCCATTATGACAGAAAACTGTTACTCCCAGCTATTATACACGGCAGTGCTTTTGAATGTATATTTCCAACTTTTAGCTTATATACAGACATTCATTTTGGAAGGCTGATCTCACTCATGTAACTACTTTCTCTCATTGTTATTTGAACCTATGTCACACTTTTCAAGACTTTTTGCTTCAATAAAAACTCTCAAACAAAACACTAAATTGATTTTCAAAATCCCTACCCCCTTTTAACTTAGAATAAACAGACAAAAACTGCATACATTTTCAAAAGTGTTTACCCTTTAAGAAAGGAGCAATTCCCCAAATTGAAGTCTTCACTCACAAGCAGTAATCTAAAATTAAGGTTTCCCATGCTAAAGTGTATTTTACAGCCTGTATTCTAGCACTTACACTAATTGCTAACTATTTTTCCCTATCCCTATCCCCCTTGGGTTTATATTATGATACTGCATGCTCAGAAGAGCGAACAACACATAATCAACCCCATGTAAGTGAAAGCTTACAACAATGAAACCTTAGAACAGTGATTTCTTTTCCATGGGAAAAAAATTGCTATTCCCAAAAAACAACAAAGGAAAAATGTAAAACATTACATAATGTGGGAGGCTTTCCCCCACCCCACCACCTCCCTACTTAAATATACCAAATCTGAGATCGCACTACAGTGCCGAAAAGACAAAGTAGCGAAAGCAGCCAAATGAATTATTTCCCAGGGAAAGAATTTTCTGAAAAGCCACTTTGCTATTTTGCATTTTCGTGCTTTTCAGTTTGACAAAGACGCATTCGACAACCTGCATCTGCGACAGCGCAATAGGGGGCCATCCCCCTTCTTATATGTGAAAAACAACTTGCATGCTTTCAGTAAACATTTACTTTTACCCCTAAGAAAAAAGTGCACTGGCTAGCTTTAAATAAATAAATTAAACTGCGGTAGCGTTGTAACCTCACAGTAAGACATTGTCCTGTTCTATTCTCAGCTAAAGCGTCTTCTGTGTGGAGACATGCGTGAATGGGCGTACCTTCGTTGAAGGTTGTGCGTCAGGCCTGGCAAGTCGGTACGTAAAAATCTACTGCCAATCTATTAGCGGACTGGAGTTCCACTGTGGTGACCATAACTGGGAAAAGCCGAAAGATGCAACAACATTGTTATGTTAAATGCATTAAAGTGTTAAGGCTGCTGGGAAGACAGCTACTTGCATAACTTCACTTTCTACAATGTACTTTTAAATGTTACATTGTACTTGATATACTTCACTCAGCAGTGTTTAGACTTCCTATGATTGTTTGCACTTGTAGACTTCTCATCTACAGGAAAAGCAGTTTTTAACTTTACAGATGCATAAAAGAATCTTTGTAAATTAAATTCAAGACACATTGCTAGCCCTCTTATGATTACTTACCTGCACCTGAAGACTTCTTGTCTCCCACTGAAAGCCTATGGTAATGGAAAACAAAATAAATTTACAAATATAAGAAAGAATTAGCATTTTCATTCCTTTCATCGTTTTATCTTATTTTTCAAGCCTATTTGGTTTAAAAACACTGGGGTTACAACAGACTTCGTCGACACACATTTTGTGTGGCACAAGTCAGTTGATATAAAATGTGAGTGAAAGACCATTTGTGCGAATGCTAACTTAGGTGAGTTCTGGTT